>NW_006912063.1:0-247690 GCF_000523435.1 Bipolaris zeicola 26-R-13
GGGGGGGGGAGTTGCAACAAACAAACAAACGAAATAAGATCTGTCCCAAACAAATAAATTCCCACTTTGAATCACTCGTATTAACTACCTACTTACTAAATTCACGACCACCATCCCCTAGCTGCCTGCGTCGGCTTCGCTAGCCTCCTTCCCAAATTCACCGTGACACGGCTCTGCAAATCAACGGTGTTGATGTTGAATGGCAGGCCGCCCGCTGGCGTTTCAGTGCCGCCAATAGGTGTAGGTACGGGTGGCGCATCGGCTGCGATTTGGCTTTGAGCCGAGATGCTAGTCGCTGCTGAAGAAGAGGACGAAGAAGTAGTGGCTGCGGGTGTAGCTGCAGAGCTTGAACTAGCTGCTTCGGCAGACGTTGATGTTGCGGCGGAGGAGGAAGTTGTGGACATTGGTGATTCAGACGAGGAAGATGAGGAGGAGGAGGAGGATTCACTAGACATGGATGCCATGCTGGATCCGCTCGAGGCTGAGCTGGAGCTGGAGCTGGAACCTGAACTTGCACCTGCTGTACTGCTTCCTGCCTCGACGGTGATGGGGCTGGCAACCATTGTCTGCATTGTACTTGAAGAGCCCAGTTGGAACGCTGGGGCTGGTGGTGGAGCCATGGAGAACGAACCAGCAGGACACAGACAAGAGCAATTGCAGCCTCCGTTCTCCGCTGCTCGCGTCGCAGCCGCAGCAGCAGCCTCGCCGCCGCCTGCTATAACCGTGACGGGTCCGACCGACGTTCCGTTTGAGGAACCACCAGACGAACCACTCGAGCCCATAGACCCTGAGCTCATACCAGAGACCATGGAGGTTGATCCACTGGCAGCCTCAGCAGCGGCAGTAGGTGATGTTCCGTTGCCTGCGATAACAGTCACTGGGCCGGCTACACCTCCTGAAGCAGCATCAGCCGTAGCCGAAGCTCCACTCATAGAAGACATGGACGATCCAGAAGACCCAGAAGACCCGCCACTCATCATGCCTGACGACTCAGACGAGTTTCCTGACCCTGCAACAACTGTAACTGCGGCTGCCGCCGGTGCAGCGCTACTGCCGGACGCCATGCTCATCATAGGGCTGCTTGCCCCGGAACCCTCAGATGCCATAGTCATTGCAGCGCCGCTGGAGCTGGCGGTGACATTGCCTTGAGCGATGACTGCAATAGGGCTGCCTACCGCTGTCGTCGTGGTTGCAGCAGCAAGGCCACCTGGTGTCAGGGTTGCCGTGTCGATTGATCCCATGCTAGTAGACATGGAACTGGAAACCGCTTCTGCGGCAGCTGGCGAGCCACCCTCGGCAATTACTGTTACAGCTGCAGCGGTTCCGTTGCTGGCCATGGAACCTGGCGAGGCCATTTCTGCGCCAGCCATCTATCACTAGTGTTAGTGATCAATCGCTGAGAATGCAGTGTAGTGACATACCATAGTGCTGGTGCTTTCCGCAGATATCGCTGCTGGGGTGGCAGCTCCCTCTGCGCTTGCACTGATTTTCATTCCCCCCATTTTTGAAGGTGAGTTGGTCCAGGGTATAGGTGTTACTGCTGGCAGAGACGACTTTCCTGGTGGGGTCACGGTTATGACGGGCTTTGAAGAGGGAGATCCTCCTGACATGGCTGACGACATGGCAGGAGATGCCTCTGAAGCTGCTTTTGCAGGCGCTTCAGGGGATGCCATTGGTGACATCTCAGATGATGATGGAGATGCTTCTAGAGCTGCTGCTGAAGATACCTCTGGAGATGGCGCTAGAGACATTTCAGGGGATGCTGCAGGTGATGCTACTGAAGACGCATTCAGAGCCGCCGCTGGGGACGCTTCTAGAGCCGCTGCAGGTGATGCTGCTGGTGATGCCTCCATAGCTGCTGCGGGTGCCATGGCCTGAGGTGCTGAACCCATTTCAGGAGGTGTTGCTGGGGCTGCTTCTGAAGACGCCATCGGAGCCGCCATTGGAGCTGCTTCTGGTGCAGTCTGGCCCGCTGCGGGTGCCATAGGTTGGGGTGCCTGACCCGATGGTGGCGGTGAAGGATTCTGTTGCGGTGCTTGGCCTTGCGGTGGCTGTTGACCCTGTGGCGGTTGCTGGCCCTGTGGTAGTGGTGTTGGTTGACTTTGTCCCCCAAGTGCGATTGAATTCGCAATGGCTCCACCGACATCCTGAACGTTGACGTCGTTCGAATCACCACCTGGTGTCAGTTGGCTCGCGAGAGCAGCTCCCACATCGTTCGAAATGATGTCGCTTCCTTGACCTGGAGAATTGACCGGTGCAGTTCCTGGAGTTGTTCCTTGAGGAGTTCCCTGAGTTCCCTGAGTTCCTTGAGTTCCCTGAGTGCTTCCTTGAGGAGTTCCCTGCGCAAGACCTTGGGCAGCTCCTGGAGTAGTTCCCTGCGCAGGGGACTGCGCAGGCGTCTGACTCTGTGCCTGCACTGTAGTATCATTCGCCGATCCACCCTGCGTCTGTCCACCTGCCCCACTGCCAGTATTGCCAATGGTATTCGTACTTCCAGCAGCAATCTGATTGGCAATATCTCCACCGACGTCGTTGGTGGTGATATCTCCGTTACCGACGCTCTGACTTGGTGCAATGCTGTTCAATAAAGCACCTGCATCCAGACCGCTCTGTGCAGACCTGGTGACGATGTGTGCGTTCTCCAGAGGGTTTGCCTGTTCAATAGCAGGGACGTCGCGTTTGTCGAAAACATTGTTTCCAGACCGATCAACTCCAGAAAACAGGTCATCAATTCGTTTTCCAGCAATATTGGTCTGTATGTGAGTGTTGTGGATATCAAGTTTTGCGTAAGCAAGAGACTTTTGTATACTTAGCATCAATAGACTGTGAGGTCAACGGGTTGTACATACTGCGCTGATTAGCAGCAAGGCCGAAGCCAGTGACGATGCTGTCGTCTTCATAATGGTATTTTAGTATACGCGCGACGTTGTTATAAAAAAAGCAAAAATCCAGATAGAGCGTAACAATAAATACAATCATTAATTAAAACATCAACAGTCCTGCTGGAAAGAAAAAAGAATGGCAAAAGGTAGATGTCCCAGACATGCAGAGGAAACCTTATTTTCCTGCTCCAAGGAGATCTGCACAGCAGATTTCAAAGGAAGTCGTAGTAGGAAAGAAAACGAGGTGGAAGAACAAAAGGGGGGAATGTCGAGCGAGGAGAAGCGGGAAGAGAATCAAAACGGTGGAGCCGCGCAAACAGAAACAATGGCGGCAGTTAGAAGCGGGTATCGTCACGGAGCATGAGCCTTTCCTGTGTAAGGGAGAAGAAAAGAGAAGAGACAAGTAACGTCCAGCGCCTCCGCAAAGAATGCATTCACCCACCCCCAAATCGTGTTACTTTAACAGTCCCAACCAGGCGCCCTACCCACTTATTCTTTTGTTTCCTGCACCAACCCAGCAAGGCCCGACGAGGGACGGGCGGTTTCGTGCGTTTGGCAGTTGCGTGTACCGGTCAACTTGAACCATCGTGTCTCAAGAGCTAAGTGGGCGCCCTGGGGGACTGGAGACGGGGGGGACGGGGTTAAAGCCATCCCAGTGGAAAGCATTAGTTATTCAGGACCAATCCTTGTAATCAAAAGGCTTGATGCAGGAGCTCTGGGCGGTTCAGCAGAGAAACGGGTGATGGATGTGGGAAGCTTCACGATAGAAGCTTGTCTGGGCTAGCCGCTGGAGAGACTATCTGATGCGGTTTGTGCGTGAGATGCGACATGGGTAGCTCACACGAGCGGAGTTTCAGTGTCCCGTCGTGTGCGGGTGGATTATTCAGCGCGGGTCATGCGGGTTTAGAATTGGATCTCCCGAGTTTATGTCTAGGCCCCCGAGCGCAGTGCGTGGCTGCTCTGGATTCGAGGTGTGCATTTTGCTGGGTGGATGGATAGATGAGGTGTGGAGGGATGCGCAACCAAGCGGCTGATCGCGGGCCAGAGTCGTGACTACGTATCGTGGCTTGGCCCGCTCGATGACGTGCGTCATCGACCCGACCGGGCTAACATTTCTCTGAGCGCAACAAATGCCAGAAGCGGCGAGATTTTGCCTTGAGCACACCGTCCGGGGTCCGTAGGGCGCAAGAGCGCGACTAGATCGACATGTGTGTTATATGTAGAGGCGCGTGCTCTTTTCTTCTTCAGTTTCCTCCGAGCATACAGAGCAATAGTATTCTACCAACCGACACCATGGCGGCCGTACACGTGCTCGATAATTACTACCTTGCGATAACCTTTTTGATTACAGTTGCCTACCAACTCTTCTTCTTCGCCATAGCGTTTTCGCTGAAATTCGACAAACTCACTGATTTCGCCGGCGGCACGAATTTCATCCTTCTCGCTATCCTCACACTTTCTTTCAGCGAAAACAGGTATGAGCCACGCAACATCGTCGTCTCGCTCTTCATTATGCTATGGGCGGCACGACTGAGCGGGTTCTTGCTTTTCCGTATCCTAAAGACAGGAAAAGACGATAGGTTTGACGACAAGCGGGATAAGTTCTGGTCATTCCTTGGGTTCTGGGTCTTGTGAGTGGATGCGACTAGTCATGCTCGGAGAGTGTTGTTTCTGACGAAAGCGTAGCCAAATGTTTTGGGTCTGGACCGTTTCATTGCCGGTTACGATACTCAACTCGCCGAATGTCACCAAGTTCTATCAGCCCAAGTTCGGGACGGGATGTGATATTGCAGGCGTTATCCTTTGGGGAATTGGATTCATCATGGAGAGTGTTTCCGACATCCAAAAGTATCGGTTCCGCACTGCACATGGGAGCGACGGTGCAGTCTGCGATGTGGGATTCTTTGCGTGGACCAGGCATCCCAACTACTTCGGGGAGATCATTATTCAGTTCGGTGGGTCCTTGCTGTGCATATGCTCTTGGCGGAAGCTAACAGTTCCCAGGTATCTTCACCATTGCTGTGTCGCCAGCAGCGTACAACTATGTCTCGGGTGGTGCCTATGATGCCCTCTACGCGTCGATCCTCGGTCCTTTCTTCTTGACCCTACTTCTCATGTTCGTGTCAGGCCTTACGCTGCAGGAACGCCCAGCAGCAAAGAAGAGGTACGAGAAGGGTAGCCACTGGCCCGAGTACGAAAGGTACCTCCAACGAACCAGCATTCTCATCCCCTTCCCACCGACACTATACGCCAGGATGCCAGTATTCTTGAAACGAACCCTGTTTCTGGAATTCCCAATGTACGTCTTCGATCCCGCCAAGCATGCAGACCAGAGCAAAGCGCAGGCTCAGTCTGCAGAAGACGGTCACGCCAGGTACAGCGATGACCGAAACCTTACGTCCTAAGAAAATGCAAGCGGTGTGGCCCTTCGTTTCGAGCGCTGAGATGTTACGATACCCATTTATGTCCCGTTTCCTATTAGTTTTATTAGGGTCTTAGACCATCGTATCGCGTAGGTAATAATAATCACATCACCCTCGGGTTTCTAAACTAGCTCTGTGCCACATGGAGATGTTGGGACGTGAAAGCTGGCGCATTTTCGCTCCATTCAAATCTCAAGACGGCCAAGGTGTGTGTTTGAAACAAGTACGGAGAGTGTGAGTCGAGTGTTTGGAAGAACGTGTGACGCCACTATGTAACACGTGCTGTGTTGGCTGGGTTTAGTTTCCGTGGCGCTACAGGTAACGGGGATTTGTGATTAGATAATGAGCTTACCGTCGTACCACGGTACTTGGATTTGTACCTCGATATGATGGCTAGTTATGTGAGATTATCTCGCCGTTCCTGCATAGTTGACGAAATTGATGTGCCTGCGTCAGGATCGACGACGACGGCCAGGGTTGGCAAACACACGTCAGTGGACCTCGTGCTTTGCAAACTTCTCCAACAGCTCTTCCAAGTAAACCTTGCAACATCAGCCACGCTTCTTTGCTTGTGCATGTTCGCGTAAGATTGCCAGTCTCGAGGCTTGGAAACAGTGGGATGTAGGCGGCTTAGTCACTTGCAGAGCGAATCACTTCACTCTGGCTTATCAGGCGATCACCTCACGCCATCGCATAAACCACGTACACGGTACAATGAGAGGCTGCGTGAAGACGCGACGCCGTCCCTCGTTGTTGCAACTTGTCTTGGCCGAGCAAACTTCGTTGAATGACTTGCAGCCGCAGACACGCCGATGCCTGGTTTTTTATTGCGGGAGCTTATTTTCATCCCGCGCTGCCAATGGATGCAAATGAGATTGCGTCATTGCAGTCTCTTGGAGGTTGTCTCCCGACTGAAGGAATGACTATAAGGGCTTTCTGGTCGCATTGCGCTGGGCTGTTAGCATACTCTGATTTACTCTCTCAGTCATACACTAGTTCTCTGCGATCTCGATCGTATACGTTTTGAATTCCAGATACCCCCGAAGTAGCAAAGAAAGAGAAGATGACTAGCACACCGATTCATTCCACTGGACGTGGAGGTCAGTCGCATCTCCCCAGAGAGCGTACATGTCTTGTAAAAACAGAAGTTGATTGTTGTTCATGTAGGCGCTGGCAACATTGGCCAAGACGACACTGTCTATACTGACGGAGGCCTCGTTCGCGAAGGCATCCAAGGCGAATCTGTCGAAGGCGAATTTTCAACTGGCCGCGGCGGAGCTGGAAACATTGGCAGGTCGCCTCGTGTTGGCCCGCAGTCTGACGAAGGTCGCCCAGTCGACCTGGTACCTGAGATCAACCAGCGCAACCCACAGGAAGAGTTTCACACTGGGGTATGTGTCACCATGGCGCATGTATAGAAGGCGAAGCTGACATGAATCCAGCGAGGCGGTGCTGGCAACGTCTACAAGGAGAAGCACAGTGGTCACTCCCAGTCCCCAGACCGCCAGGGCTTCGGCGACAAGCTAAAGCATGCGCTTCACCTCGACAAGAAGAAGGAGCATGAGCACTCGCCTCTGGCACAAAACGAGACGACTAAGTAGTTGCGATATACCCGGTTGCGCAACCGTGGTGGAGGATATAGTAATGTAGTGAGCGGTTGGACGTCAATGATACCTCGGGTCGTAGTCTCCTTGGGCGAGCCGACCTTGTCTTTGCTTGAGTAATATGTTTAGATTGAATAAACGAACATACTCCTTGACTGTACCCCGAAAGACGTATTATGTTGTAACTGCGAGGGAACTATACCAGCCCGCCCTGACTAGAATAGTGGGGTGAAGACCAACCGCCCGGACCACGTGGGGTAGTCGCGGTCGCCCAACGCGTCATTTGGGCATTGCGAAAAACTCCCAACTTTGGCGCCTCAAAAAGAGAGAGAAACATATTCTTTAAAAAACATCATAATGAGCTCCAATGTACAGGATCCAGAGGCCCTCGTGTACTCTGACGACCCAAGCCATCCGGCAAATCACATTTGCACACTCTGCGCAAAGTTCTACAACTTGGGCTGGGTATGAGGATTCCTCCCGTAAAATTGGGGGTCAGCAAGTGAAGAGACGCCTTTTTGACTGCATTGCTAACAATGGAGATTGCGCCAGGTGACAGGCACTGGCGGAGGAACAAGCATACGCCATGAGGACAAGATATACATTGCGCCGAGTGGCGTGCAAAAGGAACTCATGAAGCCTACCGACATGTTTGTCATGGACTTCAACAGCAAGGAGTACCTCAGGAAGCCACAGGTACCGATTATACGTTCATATGAGATTGGCGCGCAAATCTGATTTCCACACTAAGGTCCTCAAACCCTCAGCATGCACCCCGCTGTTCATGGCAGCCTTTGAGCGCGGCGCCGGATGCTGCATCCACACGCATTCACAATGGGCAGTACTCGTCACTCTCCTCGTCGAGCGCGACTTCGGCAAGGACGCATGCTTTGAGATTGAAGAGATTGAGCAAATAAAGGGTATACCCAAGGGGCGGGGCAAGCAAGGGAACCTAGGCTACTACGACCGACTGCGCATCCCGATCATCGAGAATACGGCGCACGAAGAGGATCTGAGGGAGAGCTTGGAGGAGGCGATGGAAAAGTACCCGGACTCGTATGCGATTCTGGTGCGGAGACATGGGATCTATGTCTGGGGCGATAATGTGCACAAGGCTAAGACGCAGTGCGAGAGTATCGATTATATCTTGCAGCTCGCGGTGGAGATGAAGAAGCTGGGGCTGCCATGGACCAAGTAGAGAGGTGGCATGGTGTAGTTCTTTTGTCAGTCTGAAACGTGTGAGACGAAACCGGCGCCGGAGATATTGTTATTGTATGCCGGTCAATTAGGTATTCCAATCTCATATCAGAGGCCTTGTTCAAATTGCAGCTCTGTAGCGTTCTTGCTGGCACCGCCTGAGTCGTAGCCAAGACACTGACAGTTGGCGGGTCCGTAGTCTAGTTGTAGGCATTGGCATCAATATCCAATAATTGTCCAGACATATGAAGGAAAGTCGGCGGCGAGTACTGGAGTTGGGAGCGGAACTGGCGACGGACCTAGCAGGGATACAGAATGCGGGACAGTAGCCGCGGACGTCCGTCTATACGCGACTGGCCCCCCAAGCTCTATCTGTCCAGTTGAGCCTACTGCACCACACTGCATTGTTGGCGCCATCTGCCATCGCATTGCTAATCTTCCCATTGTACTGCTGCACACTCCCTCTGTCGCCTCCTACGCCGTTCCTTGGGTTTTAACTCTTGACTTTGTGTCTTCATTGGATTGGGGAGCCTCCGCCATCGCGGCGCATCGACGTGTGTTTCAGGTCCGTCAGCGTCATTGGGGCCGGTGCTTGAGGCTGTGAATTGTCGACTCACCAGTTGTTCTCCAACATTCACGCCCTCTCTCTCCCATCAACACACGCATTTTGCCGTCGCCTCTATGCACCATGAAATACATTAAGGGCCTTTTGCTGCCCGCCCTGCTGGCACTAGCACCCTCGCCCGCCACCGCAAAGGACGACCCGCTCGTCGTGACGAAGCCCTTCAAAAATGAGCTTGTCAACCTCATGTACTTTGACGATTCCGGAGTCGCCTTGGTACAAGAACTCGACACGGGCAAGATATACCGCTCGCAGGATGCTGGCAAGGGCTGGGAACAATTAAAGGATATCCAGGGATTAGGCATCATCAAGAATCCATTCGACAACAAGGTGGCGCTGGTACTGAGCGAGAAGAAGCACTGGATTACATATGACCAGGGAGAAACATGGAAAAGCTTTGAGACGGAGCTTGCGCCTTCGCCGGCAGGTCCAGTGGGCTGGCACGCGCAAGACAACAAGAAGATACTCATCAACGAGATTGAGAACTGTTTCACGGCGCCGTGTCTTGGAAGGGTATGCGTCTTCTGAGGCTGCTACGAGTCGCATTGCTAACCTGCGCCAGACATACTACACCACCGATGGCTTCAAGACTGAGCCCAAGGGTCTGATCAAGGACCGCCGAATGTGCCAATGGGCCAAATCCTCGGAGAGATTTCTCGAAGGCGTCGACAAACACGATGACCGTATACTATGCATCACAAGAGGAAAATACTCGGACAGGTCCAAAGACTTTAGGCTTCTCGTGTCCGACGAGTAGGTGGCGACAACCCAGATACGAGAGCAGGAGCTAACAGAGCGCAGCTTTTTCGAGCATATGGAAGAGCCCACCATGTCCTCTGGGCGTACTGTACAGGGCATGGCCAACATGGCTGTGGCCAAGGGCTACATCGTCGCCGCTGCCAAAGCCGAACATTCGAGCGAACTCGCCCTATACGTAACCCAGGACACCGACTCCTGGCACCACGCCCAATTCGGCGACCACAAGATTGAAGAAGATGCGTACACGATTCTCGAGTCCACAAACTACAGCATACAGGTCGATGTCATGACATCCAAGTATGTGGCCATGGGCAATTTGTACACCAGTAACTCCAACGGAACATACTTTACCAAGAATGTCGAACACACCAACCGCAACGAGAACGGATATGTTGATTTTGAGAAGATTGCAAACATCCAGGGTGTAGTGCTCGTAAATACGGTTGACAACTACAAAGAGGTTGAAAAGTCAGGTCAAACCAAGAAGCTGAAATCGCGCATCAGTTTTGATGACGGCAGAACTTTTGAAAAGCTCACAGTCAAGGGTAAAAACGAGGAACTTCATCTGCATTCCGTCACCAATCTGCACAACAGCGGCCGCGTTTTTTCGAGCCCAGCGCCAGGAATTGTCATGGGTGTCGGAAACACGGGCGAGTTCCTTGGCAAGTACACCGACGGCGACCTATATGTTTCCGACGATGCAGGTCTCACGTGGGAACTGGCGCTCGAGGAAGCGCACAAATACGAATTCGGCGACCAAGGATCTGTCCTTGTGGCAGTCTTTGACGAAGGTGACACCGACGAGATCAGATACTCGTTCAAACATGGACGAAAAGATACCTGGAAGAAGATCAAGCTCGACCACAAGATCCGTGCACGCGAACTGACGACCCTGCCCGACTCGACAAGTTTGAAGTTCATGCTGTACGGATCCAAGAAGAAGGATGGTGGCGGTCGCGAGCACGTCATCATTCACCTTGACTTCACCGACATGCTAAAGAAGTGTGGAGACAGTGACTTTGATGCCGAATGGTCTGTGCGAAAAGAGGCGGATGGCGCTGCAAGCTGTGTCATGGGCCACAAACAGCTGTTCCGAAGGCGAAAGTGGGATGCTGAATGCTCTGTTGGCGAAGTCTTCAAAGACCCGGTTCCCACCTTCAAGCCTTGCGACTGCGACCAATTCCGCGACTACGAATGTGACTTTGGCTTTGCCCCTGTTGGTGAAGGCAAAGACAAGAAGTGCGAGCCTGACGATTCGTTCAGCCTGCCAAAGGGAGCTTGCGAAGGAGACGCCAAGACGTACAAAGGCAGCTCTGGCTGGCGAAAGATTCCCGGCAACCAATGTAAAGGCGAAACGGATAGAGACAAGCAGATCGAGCGCGAATGTAAAGACTCGGAGAAGCGGCCGCCGCAGAGCAAAGAGATTACCCATGAAATCACCAAGTTCAAGGGTGGCGAGTTCGTGGAGCAGTACTACCTCGAGCGCAACACCCAAGGCGAAGACACTGGCAACGAGCGAAGCAAAGATGAGACAGTTGTCATGCTTACCGACGAACGTACGGCCTACATATCGCACGACCACGGAAAGAAGTGGAAGAAGGCTATCGATGATGAAATTGTTAGAATCTACCCTCATCAGTACGAGAACAACAATGTGTACTTCTTGACTGCAGGAAAGAAAGTCTACTACTCCGAGGATCGTGGTCTCCATGACAGCATCCACTCGTTCAACGCGCCCGCTGTACCCAACAAGGAGATGCTGCAGATCATGCAGTTCCATCCCAAGCAAAAGGGTTGGATCATATGGATGGGCGGCAAGAACTGCGAAAAGGCGGGAGACAAAGAGTGCCATACCGTAGCCTACGTCTCGCAGAAGAACGGCGAGGACGACAGCTGGGAATCTCTTGTGCCATACGTTAAGAAGTGCATGTTTGTCTGGCGCGAGACTGGGCGCAGTGTCAAGGAGGAGCAAGTATTTTGCGAACAACACACCAACGAGGAAACAAATGCCCCGCTGGAGCTCATCTCGAGTGACGACTGGTTCAAGAAGAAGGATGTCAAGTTCAAGTCGGTTGTGGAATTCGCAACCATGTCCGAGTTCATCATGGTTGCGACCAAGGCCAAGGACAACAGTCTCCGCCTGGATGCCAGCCTGGACGCCAACACCTTCGCCGAGGCCAAATTCCCTCCCAAGTTCTTTGACGTGCACCAGACTGCGTACACGGTGCTGGACAGCTCTACACACGCAGTCTTTTTGCATGTGACGGTGAACCCAACACGAGACCAGGAGTACGGTTCAATCATCAAGAGTAACAGCAATGGCACTTCGTACGTCATGAGCTTGAGCGGTGTGAACAGGAACACTGATGGCTATGTCGACTTTGAGAAGATGCAAGGTCTTGAGGGTGTTGCTGTTGCCAATGTGGTTATCAATATTGCGGAGGTTGACAAGGGCAGCAAAAAGAAGAAGCAGAGTCGTATCACTCACAACGATGGTGCCGACTGGGAGGCTCTGCAAGCGCCCGAGAAGGACTCTGACGGCAAGCCATACAAGTGCGATGTATCGAACAAGGACAAGTGTGGTCTGCATATCCACGGATACACGGAGCGCGCCGATCCCCGTGAGATGTATTCGTCACCCACGGCAGTAGGCTTGATGCTTGCTGTCGGCAATGTTGGACCTGAGCTGACGACATTCGGTGAGGCCAACACCTTCATGACTACTGACGCGGGTATCACGTGGAAGGAAATCAAGAAGGGCACCTATGCGTGGGAGTTTGGCGACCAAGGATCCGTCATTGTCATTGTCCGCCGAGGTGAAGACACGGACCACGTATACTACTCGCTTGACAGCGGCGTAGAATGGAACCTGTACAAGTTCTCGGACCATAAGATTCGGGTCGACGCCATCACAACGGTGCCCAGCGATACGTCGCTCAACTTCCTTCTCTGGGGCAAAGACAGCAAGGAGCTTGTTGCCGTGAACCTCGACTTCTCCGGCCTCCCAGAATTCAGCAAGGAATGCAAACTCGACGAGCACGATCCTACTCGCGGCGACTACGACCTTTGGAGTCCCCAACATCCCCTCCAGCAAGATGAGCCTGAATGTCTGTTTGGGCACGTAGCCCAGTACCACCGCAAGAAACGGGGTGTCAAGTGCCGGAACGCACAGCGCATTGATCAAATGCACGACATTGCACGCAACTGCTCTTGCACAAGGCGTGATTACGAATGGTAAGTTTTGTAGTCAATGTTTCCAGCATAGACAACGTTACAAGATAGACGCTAACGTCATACTCGCAGTGCATTCAACTATGAACGCGATGCCAGCGGCGACTGCGTACTCGTACCTGGTCTTGAGCTCCCCGACGCCTCAGCCGTTTGCAAAAACAAGGGCGTTAAAGAATACTGGTCCAACAGCCGCTTCCGCAAGATCCCCCTGTCTACCTGCGAGGGCGGAAACGAATTCGATAAGACAGGCGACGTACATCCATGCCCTGGCTTCGAAGAAGATTTCCAGAAGAAACACGGCATCGGAGGCTTCTCCCTCTTCCTCGCTATCGTCCTGCCATTTGCCGCTGCCGGCGGAATCGGATACTATGTCTGGCGCCACTGGGACGGCAAGTTTGGTCGTATCCGGTTGGGCGAGGGTGGCGGTAATGGCGTCTTTGATAGCGACGCACCGTGGGTTAAGTGGCCCATTGCAGCAGTCTCGGGACTCGTGGCCGTTATTGCTGCGCTGCCGCTACTAGCGGGTAGTGTGTGGAGGTGGGCTGCGGGTCGTATGGGTGGTGGACGTGGTGGATATGGGGGCTACGGCCGGACGTATACTTCTCGAAGCAGTTTTGCTCGTGGAAGAGGGGACTACGCGGTTGTGGATGCGGATGAGGGGGAGTTGCTGGGAGATGATGATAGTGATGATGAAGTGTAGGGGGGGCATGAAGGTTTTGTAAGTGGTAAGGGTGGTTTGTTACGTTCTTCCTTTTTTTCCTGTAGTAAGGATGGAGATGGAGGGGTGGCTGGCATGGCAATCAACGGGAAACAGAAGGGTGGTGTGATGTAAAGAAGGGGGACTGGAGTTTACATTTTTTTCTGCACTCAAGCATCATCACACCAAAATGTCATGACGCTGTTAGAAGCGGGAAGCATAGCCCAAACTGGGGTTTGGGTAGATTACAACGTGTGTGTGTGTGTGTTGTACTTATGTATTGTATGAAGTTATTTACTCCAAACACGCATGCGCGCGCCGTTCTATACAGGTAGAACCTCTTTTTTTTGGTGGCGCAACCCTTGTTCTCCCTCAGACCCATGGATTACGAACATCTTGCGAAAGTAAAAACAAAAAACATGGTATAAAAAGATATCATCGCTTTTCTGAAGCAAAAGCAATGGTATGCACATAAGACGGGAACAAGGAAAAAAAACTAGGTTTTAACGTTTCATGCCAGTAAAACGTTCTAGTTTCATCTCACCTCTTCACCTCGGTTTTTTTGTGTTACACAATTTTTTTTATACTTGTGAGCCGTATGCCAAAAACCCACCGCCTTTATGTTATTCTCACGTTCACAATTGGGATACGCAAGCCTAGAAACGACTGTTTGGGCGCGTAGTGTTTCAAACGCGCAAAAAGGGCGCGCGCGTATGGTGTAGACTCAGCACTTGAATATTCCCGGTTTTGCGTGTTTGGGGATACGAAGGGGAGGGGAGGATGTTGCGGAGGGAACCCGTGGGCATCCGGTCCTGTCTGTTTTGCTCTTTGCGAGGGCGAAAAGCAAAAAGGGAGTGTTTTGAGACGAGGGTGGGGGGAAGATGGGTCTGCACCCTTCCTTTTAAGGTGTTTGTCTGGTTCGGAGAAGAGCAGGGGCGAGAAGTCATGAACGGGAACAATGGACTGGGATGGGATATATTGGTGCCGCGCGGTCGGACAAAATGGGTACTCTAGAAGAACCAAAGGAACATGGAATATATTGGGTGTTTGTAACAGAATAGATGGGATCAAGAACGGATTAGTCCTGGGCGCCGCTAGTGCGTTGTGTATTTACTGTGTGTGTATACGGATTAGGGAAGGCATGGGGGACGGGGGACATCCCCTGGAGTTTGTTGTGTGTTCTCGCTCGCTTGAGGAACTAGGCCCATGTTCGCTCTCGGAAAAGACTTCAAATAAATATAAAATGCGGCCCATGCTGATCAACTATACCTATTAGCTTTCGGTTGAAGAAAAACTGATAGTTTTACGTGATTTTTTGTGGAGTAGCTACTACTTAGAGCGAACTCTGATTGAGTTTTTTGTTTTCGTTCGCTAATAGGTAATAGGAAAAAAGCCGGCAAAGGTACATGGTTTTTGGCGTTGTGTTTCACGCGCCGCCGGAAACTGGGGCTAGGGGATTGGGGCTAGACTGTAGTGAGAAGGGGTGATAAACGCGCCGCCCGGAACTAGCCACGAGTGCGGCGCAGATAGATTGGAGGGCGTACGAGTTGGTGCGACCAAGGGGGGGAGTCTCCACCCAAAGCCGCTTTGCTCGCTCATTGAGTGGAGGTGAGGCGCAGGCACTGGCGGACTGGGGTATGCATGTGGTTTGTAGACGAATAGAGTCAGGCCGGGCGCAGATAGAGTGGGTGTTTGGTCCCGCACTCCGTTTTATGCGAGGGTCCGGTTGAACGCATGGCTGGTGATGGAGATGGCGTTTGTGCGACTGATTGATGTTGCGCTGTCAGTGTTACTGCTGGTTGCTGGTCTGACTGAGGCTGCAAAGGGGTGCGAGAGATGATTGGCGATGGTGGCCGAGAATCGTTTTCCCATGCATGCCATTTTACGCCTCGAAACCGGTCTATGGGTCGCACGAGTCGCGTACGAAACGGGCAGGGGGGGAGCGACAGGCGGGGGGCACCAGGGAGCGCAATGGCAGCGAAGGAAAAATAGACATGGGGGAGTTGTACTTTACATAATACACGCTCTACTGGCAATACGACAATGACCGTGGTTGTGCGGGCGGTCGGGAGCTAGTTTGGGGTACCAGAGATGGCAGTAAGTAGTAAGTAGGGTCCGCACAACGTCAATTCTCCGGGGGCGCAACTAAGGCAGAATGGAAACAGGTGGTACGAGAGCGGGTGGGTGGTGGTGGTGTCGTCAGGTAGGCGTGAAACGGTTCACGGGCGTGGGTGGGCGTTTGGTTTGGGGCCTGTCGGACGCTGTCAACAGGGTGGAGGTGACGGGCAACAAAGGGCCGGCGGTCGGGGGTCTGGACAGAGATAGAAGGGCGTCGAATTGAGCTGGGCAAGTCATGCCGGATGATGGATGGGCTTCAGGGCATTGAGATGGTGTGCATGAATATGCGACGCTCAGACGCCCCGCGGCTATGTGGGATGTGCAGTGTAGAGGCGAGATGAGATGGGGCGGGCCTGTCTACTTTGGGCAGTGCGGCGGCTGGCCCACGCCGTTTCAGAGGCTCAGAGGCCCACGGCCAACGGGAACCTCGACGGCTCAGGTTGCGCTGTTCTGTTCCTGCTCGCCCGGCTCCAATGTCACTCGGAGCCAAGCTCCACGCCCTGTTTCAGACCCTCCCGCCTCTATGCTGCCCTTGGCCACCAGCGCCTGGACGATGCGACGCGACCAAGACTACATCAACCATGGCGCCCTCCACCCAACTCCTCCTGCTCGTGTCCACCCACGCTCACACTCTCTCTTCTCCCTCTCTCTCTTCCATTCATTAAGAGTTGACTCTCTCTCTTGCTTCGGCAACTGCTTCATTCACTCCCCCCACACCCCCTCGTGTTTCCATTCACTCCCTCCCTTACTTTCTTTTCCGCGTGCTGGCACGTCTTGGCCGATACGTCAATCACCTCAGACTTCCTGCCTGACACACGCCTTGCCCTGTACGTATACCCTCCACTGCCGTTCAACCGTATACCCACTAGGCCTCAGTGGGGCTTGTCCACCTACAACGTCTCACTTGAGTGCCTTTTACTATTGTGTGCTTCTTCTATACAATACCCTCTGTTCCCCTTTCACAGCGATCATTCTCCTTCTTGCTCTAGTGTTTGGCTTGGTTGTTTGTCTACAGTAGACCTGTCACTAACACCGTCACAGTGCACTTGCATTCACTTGCATCGCCAACAATTCTTCAATTCCTACTCTCCCTCCAAGCACTTCTTTTTTTCCCTTCCGGACAGGATCCATTCTGTAATTCACCATGAAGTCCTTCTTTACCCTTACAGCTAGCCTTTTGGTGGCTAGCTCCTCACTCGTTGCTGCTTTCCCCAGCCCAGGCTTCATCAACAAAAACACCCTCCCTAGCAACCACTCCACAGACGTCAAGGAGTACATTGTCACTTGGTGGCGTAACGAGACTGTGCCCGAGCCCATTGAGAGGTACATGGATGCCCTTGAGCTCAACAAGAATGGCGATGCAATTCTTTTCGAGTCGAGCCCAGGCGTCAACCCCCGTGTTGTTGTTCTCAAGATGTGTGACGAGCATGCTGCCATCTTTAAGAGCATGGCTGAGATCAATGTTGTCGAGGAAAAGGCAGAGGTCAAGTCGTTTGTCGAGCAGCGTGAGGGCTCCCCATGGGGTCTGGAGCGTATCTCTAGCGCCTCTGGCCCCTCGGGCTCTCCCCAAGGCCAAGACTTTACCTACTCTTTCAACGACTCGACTCTCGGTGCTGGTGTCGATATCTACGTCATTGACACTGGTGTGCGAACTTCCCACGCTGTCTTCACTGGTCGTGCTATCCAGGGTTTCACTGCTACCGGTTCCTTTGTCGACGGTGACGGTCACGGCACTCACGTTGCTGGTACTGCTGGTGGCGCCAAGTTTGGTGTTGCCCAGGGCGCCAACATCATCGAAGTCAAGGTCCTCGGAGACGATGGATCTGGCGCTTCTTCCGACACCATCAGGGGTATGGATTGGGTCGTTGCCAGGCACAACAAGCGCAAGACTGAGCCCGGCTTCATCGGTTCCATTATGAGCATGTCATGGGGTCTCCAGGGCTTTGCCAACTCCGTCGACGAAGTCATTACCGGTGCCTCCGAGGCTGGCATTCACGTCTCCGTTGCCGCTGGAAACGACGGACAAGACGCCTGCGGTAGCACACCCGCCCATCTCGGCGGCGCAAACTCCAACGTCGTAACCGTCGGCTCCGTCAACATTAAGAACGAAGTCTCCAGCTTCTCCAACAACGGTCGTTGCGTCGACATCTACGCCCCCGGCGAGCAAATCCTCAGCTCCTGGTCCACCGGCGACAACGTCATCAACTTCCTCTCGGGTACCTCGATGGCCTGCCCCCACACCACTGGTGTCATGGCCGTCCTCATGACCCAAGACGTTGCAGGCCTCGGCCAGAACCCCGCCGCCCTCAAGGCCAAGCTCCTCGCTACCGCCCGCAAGAACGACATCTCGGGTAACCTCGCCGGTAGCCCTAACCTGCTCCTCAGCAACGGCGTCAACGGAAACGTCGCCCAGCGCCTCGTCAAGAACTACGTTGTCCCCGACCACAGCGGCCTCAACGGCAGCCCTGCTGCTCGCGCCGCCGCCCGCATGGCAGAGGCCGCGCCCATCGACAAGCGCTTCGAGCTCCACTCGCGCGATGTCCAGCTCCGTTTTTAAGAAGATGAAGTAGAACTTTAAGCCTAGCGTGGGCTTTTTACTACCATTCACACCCAACCAAAGAAAAAATGAGAGAGTTTTTTTTTAGCGATTTGTTTTGCATATAATACCCCATCTCTCTCTCTCCCTCCAAAAACTCTCGGGACGAAAAGTCCCCTCTTTTGTTTTTCAGTGTATGTATTTCTTATTCTTGTCTCTTCTTTACAAAAAAAAGAGAGAGAGAGAGTCAGCCAGCGAAAATATACATAAACCCAGCCACCTGTTTATCCTCCTTGTCCATCACAATCCCGCGAGCGTTCAGACCTTAATCTTTTGCTTTTTTAGCATCAGCGTGGAGTATTCACATGGGCACACTACCTTAATTTCGTTGTCAATATTTCCTTTTCTTTTCCCCATACCCACATCCCCCATCATCCGCAAAAATTTGACTTTGCTCTGGGGTGTGTGGAACTGGGGAAAATGCAAAAATCAAAAATCAAATCAACCCATCCACCAAAAATAAAAAAAGGGCGCAGCATTTGCGACAAACCTTGATGTATATGTGGCTATTTTATTCTGATACAAACGATCTCCCATCCCCCCCCCTCTCTCCTCCTTCCCTTCCAACGCCACGCAACACACCTTACGTAGCCCCCCCCTCTAAGACCCCCGCCGTTTAGCACAACCCAGTCGGAACACCGCGGCATAGAAAGAGGCAGGGGTTTTTTTTTTTTTAAAAAAAAACCCCCCAAGAAAATTATACATATCGTATCAACATTGATTGAGTATACTACAAATCACTCGTGCATAATGGTTGTATTCAATTTTACACAAAAAGGTGCCAAATTCACCGACGACACCTATACCGTTTCAACATCTCGTTTATACATCCACTTGTCACATTTGTCATCGCCGCACACACACACACACATACACGACTCAGCCAAGCGACCCCTCTCATGGTGCTATGTTTGTGGACGAGAAAATCTAGCCAAGGGACATTTGTGGGGAACATATATAAAAAATCCCCCTGGGTCAAACGCTCAAGGTTGCGGGGGAGGGAGTCGTTAATATGTGGGGAGGCTTGTTATTAATGCTGTCTTGGTGTGCATTGTTAAGTAGAGAGAGAGATTTGTCTTGGTAAGTACAGTAGTTTGGTCTTGGTAGTTTTAGTTTTTTCCCTCCCCGCTGGAACATAGTACCGAGTAATTTGACATTGTTGTAGCCACACTACTACGCCAACATTCCAATTTCCCACAGTTGTCGCCCCCCCCCCCCGACCCAAATGGAGAAGATACTGTCCCTCCCCTCAAGCCAACCAATCATCACCAAAAGACGTATTTTGTGGTTTAACCGCCCTGATTGCGCGCTTACAATTCGTGTACACGTCTACTCCTTACGTGGGCGCTTACGAATTTCCTCATTAGCAAATACGACTCGCTTCGTCCAACCGGATCTTCTTCCATTCATACGCCAATCACAAAGTGTTTTACCACAACCACAATCACAAACTACCCAAACAACCTCCAAATACAACCTGGCCTTAACTTTATTTCACATTTCTCAACTACTTTGATACTTTCAAACATGCTAAAACATGCACAGCCAATCCCCATCCGTCAGCAAATGTACATAAAATACAAAAAACATAACTCTTTCTCTTGTTGCCGCAAACCCCCACTTTCTATCTTTTATAGTCTAGTAGGTACGCTTGAATGGTGGCACAGCCTTGCACTCGGCCTCGTCTAGCGTGGTACCAGTCACTGCCCTGTAGCCAAGCTTGGTCTCACCGTGTGGCTGCTTCTGCCACGACAGTGTGTGCTTCATCCACTGCTCGTCGTCACGGTCGGGGTAGTCCTCGCGGGCGTGGGCGCCTCTCGACTCCTTGCGGTTGGCGGCAGACTCGGCAGTCTGAACAGCGCAAGTGAGCAAGTTTCGTAGCTCAAGAGTCTCGACAAGGTCCGAGTTCCAGATCATGCTGCGGTCCTTGATACCAACGTTGACAAAGTCGGCATCAACCTCGCGGATCTTCTTGACACCCTCATCGAGCGACTCTTGTGTTCGGAAGACGGCGACATCAGTCTGCATGACCTTTTGCATCTGTAGGCGGACCTCGGCGGTGGACTTGGTGCCCTCGGAGGTACGGACCTTGTCCAGGACGGCGATGGAGTCGGCACCGGCATCGGCAGATACGGGATCAGCGGTCTGGCCGGGGCTGAAGTTGTCGCGGATGGTGTGGGAAACAGCACGTCCAAAGACAACAAGATCGAGCAATGAGTTGGCACCGAGACGGTTAGCTCCGTGAACAGACACGCACGCAGCTTCACCGCAAGCGAATAGACCAGGCACAACTTGGTCGTTACCCTGGGCGTCTTGAGTGAGAACCTCACCAGTGTACTTGGTGGGGATACCACCCATGTTGTAGTGAACAGTGGGAAGGACGGGAATGGGCTGCTTGGTAACATCTACACCAGCAAAAATGGCAGCGGTCTCAGAGATACCGGGCAGACGCTCGTGGAGGACCTCAGGAGGCAGGTGGCTGAGCTGAAGGTAGATGTGGTCCTTCTCAGGACCAACACCACGGCCTTCACGGATTTCCAGAGTCATCGATCGAGAGACAACGTCACGCGAGGCAAGATCCTTGGCGGTGGGTGCATAACGCTCCATGAATCGCTCACCCTCGGAGTTGAGAAGATAACCACCCTCTCCACGGGAACCCTCAGTGATCAAGCATCCAGCGCCGTAGATACCAGTGGGGTGGAACTGGACGAACTCCATGTCCTGATTGGGGAGACCTGCGCGAGCAACCATGGCCATACCGTCACCGGTACAGGTGTGAGCCGATGTGCAGCTGAAGTAGGCACGTCCGTAACCACCAGTGGCCAAAACAGTGTTCTTAGCGATGAAACGGTGGATAGTTCCGTCTTCCTGGTTGTAGGCAACGACACCCTTGCAGACGCCATCTTCCATGATCAAATCGGTAGCGAAGAACTCAATGAAGTATTTGGTGTTGTGGCGGAGAGATTGTCCGTAGAGCGTGTGCAGGAGAGCGTGACCAGTTCTGTCGGCGGCAGCACAGCATCGGTATGCCTGTCCGCCCTTTCCATACTTTTGCGATTGACCACCAAAGGCACGTTGGTAACTACACCAGGTCAGCATGCTACTGGAAACTGGGGCTACGGGAAAGCGTACATCTTGCCGTCGTCGGTTCTGGAGAATGGGCAACCGTAGTTCTCGAGCTCGATGACAGACTGTGGGGCCTCTCTTGTCATGTAGTGGATAGCGTCCTGGTCACCAAGCCAATCTGAACCTTTGACGGTATCGTACATGTGCCACCTCCAATCATCCTCGTGCATGCTACATATATACGTCAGCCTTTTCAGCTCGCCTTTGGCCTACTGCCTATACGTACTTTCCAAGCGCCGCATTGATACCACCCTGCGCAGCTACCGTGTGCGATCGAGTGGGGAAAAGCTTTGAGATACAGGCCGTGTTGAAGCCCGCCTCGGCGAGACCGAAAGCTGCTCGCAGACCAGCTCCTCCAGCGCCAACCACAATGGCATCGTATTGATGGTCAATGACAGGGTACTTGCTGGAGATGAAGCCTGAAGCCTCCTTTGCTCGCAGGTTCTCGGTAGCGATTATACGTTGGAAGGGTCGAGTTGAGGAGAAAGCACGTGTGCTTGGGCGGAAACTCCTCGCGAGCTATGGTGAGGTGCATTAGCCATTGAGCAATTGAGAAATAACGCAAGCTTGCAGGGCATCTAATGGCGTCGTCTGGGGGTGTCGAGGTGGTAGCCCGCCATGCGACTGTCTGCCAGAGCCATGTGGGATGTGGCACACGCCTCGGTGCGGCGGAGGCCACTCGTCCGCTGGCAACGAGTGATTGAGAAGGCTCGCAATAGACTTACCTGGCTCGCAAGCTGCGTGCGACGCATCCTGAGACAACTCATATTGGCGGTAGCCGAAGAGTGAAGGACTGGCGGAGGGGCGAGAGGTCCTGGGGGTTTGATGTTGGAGGTCGATGATGGCAGTTGCGACCGACCCTCTACTTACAAACTAAAATCGGGCAGCGCTCATTGGATCGGTAAGCCTCGGCTGCATTGTCGCGCAAGTACCTGCCATCCCGACTTTTCTTCTTGATGCCGTGATGAACGTCTGCCTCTCCGTCTGGAGTCTTGTATACATGTACAGTACATAAATGTATGCAGATATTTGACTGCTTGGTGCTATCTCGCCAACATGCCTTGCATGTCGTATTGCACATTCAGACCGCCCGCGCATGCAATTGAACACGTTGAGATGAACATTCAATTTCGGCTACATACAAACCTGATATGACCACGCTCTCTACTCAAGGCCATCAAGGACTCATGTTGGCAACAAAGCCTGAGTGTACGGCGGTCGCCACTGCCGTTACCCGGGTCAGACCACGAACCATTTTCTGGCCCGACAACTGTTGCCGTTGCCGCTCAAGATATGAAGCTCAATTCGTCGGCGTCATAGACGTTCTCGACTGATCACATGGCCGCCCCAACCATAAATTAGGGAAATTCCCCCCGGCTTTCCAAACTCACGCAGAGCCGCCACCATCACAAGCGTCTGGGGCTCTTTGTTTTCTTGGCAGGGTCAAACATCTCTGTGTATAGAGTTGCGAGAAGTAAAATAGACTCTGCACCTACACGCTTAGGTCACCGGGGCTCTATGCGATATCAAATGTAGATTTTTTGGCCTTTTTCTTTGTCGAGTCTGTAGCCAAAAAAAATAGAGAGGCGGAGGCTGATGTAGAGTGGTTATGTTCTGCTGGTGCAACGGTGCCAGTCAAGGTTCGGTATCGATAACATCGCGTGAGCGCTTTGAAAATCCTGTCCGCCAACATCGATTTTTTTACGCATATAATAGATCTATTCTGGTTTTTCTGGCACATACGGCCATAGATTCAAGAAATTTAGCCATCCCGTTCGATCTGGCCTATACAAGCTTGAAATCGGCGGATTAGTAGTCAGGTGGGTGACCACTGGCGAATCCCCGCTGTCGTATGTTTTTGGATCTTTTTTTTTTGCTTAATTCCAAGATCACATGGCGAGGGTCTGGGGCTTTTTGTTACTCTTGGCAGTGTCGAACATGTCTCTAGAGTTACGAGAACTGAACTCTACATCCACGCCTAGGGTAATCGAATACTTACGCGAAGTCAAACATTGATATTGAATGTTTTTTATTCGTTCTTTATCGAAATCTTTTTAGCCACAGCAATAGGCGGTGACAGGTTTCATACAACATTATCAGTCAATGGACAACCATGTGACCATACATAGTACCTCTAGGCTGACACTGCCATTTTAGTTGACTCTCCCTAACTGAGATCGAGATTGAGAAGTATGGCTTAATTCTATGTAACAGGCTATGCCCGAAAGCTAGCCACAGCAAGCTGTAGCAAAAGCCGATTGATGTATTTGCGCTATAGCCTGGTACTTTGTTAGCTTTGATTCCAACTTCGCAACTTCAGAGGACAACTTACACACACGGCGACAAGTGTAGGCTGACAAACATCATTCATAGTGCATTTGGTAGCAGGAGTATTTCCAGCTGAAGTCTGTTTGTATAGTTGGTTATCACTGCTTAATTCCATATAGCTAGAAATTGGGCCTTACAGTAGCAGTGACACATTGTGCAGAGGCGAAGCTTAGGCTCGCAATAAGAAGAATAAGAAATTTTATGGTTATCTTGTACGAGAGGAGAGGGGTGATGAATATTGAGTTAGGCTGGAAGTATATAGCATAGAAGGGTACTTATAGAAATGTACTTATAGTTATATGTAAAATATGTAAGGTTTGGGACAGACTCTCCTATAACGGGTTAGTCGGCTTTTAGTAGAGCTTCTTGGTGATCTCATAGTGCATGATGACAGAATTCAGGCGTAGAGTAAAGATCGTCTCTACATGCCGAAAAGGCCTGTCTGCTGAAAGTAACCGATTGGATAAGTAAAGATTGTAGACTTCTTTACAACCCTTGAAATATGATTAGCTATTTCTAGCATGCGGAGTGTTTCAGCATATTATCATGTTACACGTAACTGCTATACGTAGGCCTGTCCTTGGCTATTCTGGTCGGTCAGACGCAAATGGATCCAATCGGGCCGCATAGGTAACTACAACTCGCTCACCGTACCAAAAAGGCTGATACAAGAGGATTAGAGCTGACAATATCCTTATGTAGTTGACACTTGAATGAGATCACCGTCCATTATTTGTATCTCACCGTGACGATCCCTACATACGAGAAAACTCTGTATACTCAATATGAATAATTGAATTACAAGTATAACAGGTCGGACTCTAGCAGGCATAGCATGAAACTACAACACGCCCACTGTGCTTTAAAAAAAAGCTGACACAAGATATTAGAGCTGCTGATATTGTCACGCAGTTGGTACTTGAAAGCGACGACCTCAACCCGATATTGCGAGGGTCACCCACATGGTGTCACCGAGCACTCTTACTCTAAGCTTAGTCCATCACAATATGGAATCTCTCTGCGTTAGAAGGGCTGTAACCCTGAAAACATATGTGATGAAGATATATCCACTCTGAGGCTCTGTCATATTATCCTCTTCCTTGCTAGGAAACCCTATCAGTATACATAAAGCACATCCTACAAGTCGACACTGGTTTGGCCAATGGGTCTGGCCACTAGCAAACCAAACGCTTCGACAAAATAACCCCTCGACTACACAGTAATCATGTACCCGTCCTCAGACACCCAACACAACACATGTCACTAAAAATCAAAAACATATATTCATGAATTGGGGAATCGTTGAATTTTTGTTCAATCGCTCATGACTGGCATCCATGTTATAGACCTATCCCGTGCGCCAAAGCCCATGAGAAGAAATGCATGCACTCCGTACCATAACCACAACCTCAGGCCTCTTAAGATGAAGCCTGGAGGTCCTTCTTGAGGACACCCTCGTATTGCCTCTTCTCCGCCGGTGTCTGGTAAGCACCGTGACCGAACTTGGAAGAGGTGTCGATCCATTTGAGCTCGACCTTCTCCAGCGCTCTCCTGCTGGTGTGGGTGAACATGGACTTGCGCAGGGTCATGACGCGCTTCTTAACACCAGGGCAGGCACCCTTGAGGAGAACGTAGTCGTTCTTGACCTCACCGTAGCGGACGAAACCACCCATACTAGAAAGTGTTAGCTGTAATCCATTCACTTGTTGCAAAGGCCTATAACTTACGGAGTGATGCGCTTCTTGGAGACGTCAAAGTCGGTGGAGGCGTTACCCTCGTCATCGCCCTTGCCGATACGGTAGATCTTGTGGTTGACAGAGGTACGGTGGTGGTATCCGTCCTGACCAGCACGGGCAACAGTCCACTGGACGTGGGCAGGGTGCCAGGCACCGATACAGGCGACCTTGCGGAGACCCTTGTGTGTCTTACGCGGGAGCTTCTTGGTGCCCCAACGAGAGGTGACACCGTTGAATCCCTTACCCTTGGTGACGGCGATAACGTCAATCATCTCGTTGTCCTCGAAGACTGAGGTGATCTCAATGGGCTTCTCGAAGAGACCGTGGCCGAACTCGACCTTGTCGGCAACGCTGCCACCGTTGACCTGGATCTCCATAAGGTGGGCCTTCTTCTGCTGGAGTGGGGTCTTGGAGATCTGGGTGTGGGCGAGGACACGGACGACAGTGCAGTACTTCTTGATGCGCTCGAGCTCGCGGGTGATGGACTGGCCGTTGTTCTCGGAGTGCTTCTTGGCGTACTTGGTGAAGGCCTTCTTCTTGCTCTTGTACCAGTTGCGGTAGAAGCGACGCTTGACCTCGTCGCTCAAGTGCTCAGCCCAGACAGTGGTGAGGGAGCGGAGACCGCGGGGAGTCTCGATGTAACCGACAAGACCGACAGCGATCATCTGTGCGTGTGTTAGCCGTGGCTCCCAATTGATTCTGCAGGCGTATGCGTACGGGAGGAGTCTCGATGACGGTGCAGGCCTCGACGATTTCCTTCTTGTGCAGCTTGGCACCCGGGCGGTCCAGGTCGCGGACAATCGTGGTCATACCAGCCTTGTAGCCCATGGCAGCCGTCAGGTGGACGGGCTTCTTGGGGTCATCCTTAGGGAAGCTGGCCACGATGGTGAGCTGGATGTCGAACTTTTGGCGGCAGCGACAGTAATTACCTCTTGACCTTACCGCGGTGACGGGAGGCGCGCTTTCGCGGCAAGAATGCCAGAGACCCGTGGCGGGGGGCTTCGAACTTCCTGTGGGACATGGCGAGTTCGATGTGCTGCGGTTAGTAGAGTCGAAGTTGTCGAAGAAGTTCAATTGAGCGAGGCCGACGAATATTGTTGTGGGCGGAGCGAGTGGACGGGGCTAGCTGCAAGCGGCAAGGCGTGGTTTCTGTGGCCCGGAGGGCTTGGCGGTTTGGAGGTTGGACAGCCCCCCACTAAGAGTGAATCGAGGTATCACCTAACACGCTCTGTCTCCGTACCTGCGCTGTTGCTGCTTGCGTTGTCGCCCGCCGCCTTCATTCCGCTGCCCCCGTCGAGTCGAGTCTCCCGCACGCCCCAAACACACGCCTTCCATCCGCTAGTCCCCCCGCCATTGCCCACACACACACACACATACCCCCCCCAACAGACACCGCCCTCACTACATCATCCACCACCCACCCTCCACCATCGACGTCGGCAGCGTTGTCTCGTCCCTAGCCCCCCCGCAAGCTCCACGGCCCACGTAATTGCTCAGCGAGAGTCCCTTTGCACCCAATACACCACCGCGCTCGCTGCACCTGATCGCACTCCGCTGGCGTTCGGCGACCCTTGTCAAGAATCATGGTAGAAGCAGAAGGAAACCCCACGACGTGGAAATTCACCCAGTACGTGCAATACCCTGTGCAAGCGGGGTAGCTGAGCTCTATCGGCTCACTTCCTGTCATTTTTGCGAGGTCGGCCAAAGCGCTCTGCAACCGCCACTGACTGCAACAGGTGCTTTGGCGACAAAGGCGATGTTGAGGATATAACCGAAGGTACGTACCTTTTTCTTAGCATTTAACCTTGTGTACAGCTTTCTGCCCTCTGTCCGCCCCCTCAATCCCTGCGTGCAATGACTAACTACGAGTACAGCTGACATCATCTCCACCGTCGAGTTCGACCAGACGGGTAACTACCTTGCAACCGGTGACAAGGGTGGTCGTGTGGTCTTGTTTGAAAGGAACGAGACGGTAGGGCATCTTTACTAGTTCCCTTACCGTGACAGCACCTAACAAGCAGCAGAAAAAAACCTGCGAATACAAATTCCACACCGAGTTCCAATCGCACGAGCCCGAGTTCGACTACCTAAAATCTCTCGAGATCGAGGAAAAGATCAACAAGATCAAATGGTGCCGCCGACAAAACGCCTCACACTACCTGCTTTCCACAAACGACAAGACCATCAAATTATGGAAGGTATTTGAGAAGTCGCTCAAGGTAGTGGCAGAGAACAATCTGTCACACGAGTTAACGCCTGGAGGTGGGGTTGCTGGTGGCGGCGGTCCCGTCAGGAACCCAAATGCACAGTTCCGCAGTGCCACGGACCTGAAGCTCCCCCGACTTACACATCACGATACCGTAGTCGCAGCAGTACCCCGGAAGACGTATGCCAATGCGCATGCATACCACATCAACAGCATATCTGTGAACAGTGACGGAGAGACGTTCATTAGTAGCGACGATCTGCGGATCAACCTCTGGAACCTCAACATCCAGGACCAGAGCTTCAACATTGTCGACATCAAGCCAGCGAACATGGAGGAGCTTACAGAGGTCATCACAGCTGCCGAGTTCCACCCTATCAGCTGCAACTGGTTCATGTATGCGAGCTCCAAGGGAACGATCAAGCTCGCCGACATGCGTGAGAGTGCTCTGTGTGACCAGCATGCGAAGCGTAAGTCAGCTACGGCCCCTTATATCAAAGCCAAATCCTAACGCATAGATTGCAGAGTTTGAACAAGAAGAAGACCCTTCATCAAGGTCATTCTTCTCCGAAATCATTTCATCCATCTCTGACGTACGGTTCTCACATGATGGACGGTACATCCTGTCTCGCGACTACCTGACCGTCAAGATCTGGGATGTGAACATGGAGAAGACACCAGTCAAGACGATCCCCATTCACGAACATCTGCGACCGAGGCTATGCGACACATACGAAAACGACAGTATTTTTGACAAGTTCGAGGTTGTTTTCTCTGGAGACGCAAAGAATGTCATGACTGGCAGCTACAACAACAACTTCATGATATATCCTTCAGATAACGACAAGGATACTGAGGTTGTGCTACAAGCTGACAAATCTGCGTTCAAAGCAAAGAAGGTTGGAATCCCAACACCGATGAACTCGTCAGGCAGCCCGACTGGCAGCAACGCCGGTAAGAAGGGTGGATCAAGAGCTGGTAGCCCTGCTGCCGGCGCTATTGGGCAAGGTCAACGTATGAGGAAGGAAACCGACGCGGACCAGATTGACTTCAACAAGAAGATTTTGCACATGAGCTGGCATCCGTTCGAGGACAGTATTGCTATAGCAGCAACAAACAATGTGAGTTGGGCGCGTACGCCTGGGCATCAAGAGTACAAACTAACATGGCACAGCTTTTCGTCTTCTCGGCATTGTAATGGCATTCTTCGTTCACAAGCATCGCCAAAGAATTTCCATGAGCGGGAACGTACACTTGTTGGGTGCTTGACCATCCTTACCCTCTGATCTTCCTTTCGGTTGGCATTGATTTGCCTGGTGGCGCTAAGGACGATAGAATAGGAGCATTTATGGCGAAAGGGCGTGGGAATGCGGATGACGGACGACGCAATGTGGTCAACGAATAGGCAGCTGCTGAGTAGTGTAGATTGCAACACCATGATAATGACTCTGAGTGGTGCAGAGAAATGACCAGAGAAATGGTAATGAGTTATTATTGCTGTTGGTGTTTGGCGAGGATTTATTGTAGTGAGCCGCTGCTGAGGCGGTGGTAATATCGTGCCAAGTATAGGTTGGGGCAAACTCCACAATCGCGATCTGACTGCATGTTAGGCAAAGTCAAAATTAACCATGACCGTGGAGTTCGGTCTCGGCACAAAAGGGCTCTGATGCCCATGTTCTCGAAATTTGCTTAGTTCGGTAAGACTGACGGTCAATCCCACGTTAGCGCCCGTGAGGCTCATCTCATCCCAGACTTACACGTTGCGTCTCGCGACACCCACCTGTGTTCAACCAACTGCAGCAAAGTGCAAGTCATGATAAGCTGGTAGATAACGCATCACAAATTCTTCATTTCTGTGAGTGAGCTTCTCACGCTGCGCTTGCGGGCTTTGGCAAGAAGCATCAACCCGCAGGCAGCCACAAGTCACTCATGTTACGTGTCTAATCATCACCAATCCTGTTAGCATCCTGGCTTGGTCGACCCTACATCTTAACCCTCAAATTTGGTAGTCACGTTATAGCCTCTGACTCAGCACTCGGCCATCATGGCAGCCATCGCACCAATTGTCAGCAGTTTCTCGCTCATCTTTGGAGGATGTTGCGCAAATGTGAGAACAAAACCCTAGTCCTTCTATTGCCTTTTGCATGTTCAATACTGACAAATACAAGGTCTATTGTCTCGAGGCAATCGTAAAGTAACATCAGCATGCCCAATGCGCACAATACAGGTGCTAATGTAGAGACAGACAAGAGCCTAATAGCGGTTTGCTGATCACGCTGTTTCAATTCGTATTCACTTGTCTCTCGACATTACACTACCAATTCGATCCCAATGGTCGTTACTATATGAGGAGCTCACCAGTACCATTCCGGAAGTGGTGTGTGAGCGCAGCTTTGTTCTTCACAGTCAACATGTTGAACAACTGGGCATTTGCTTTCAACATCTCGGTTCCGGTCCACATTATTCTCAGGAGCTTTGGTAGTGTCACTACCATGATAGCTGGGTGGATGCGTGGCAAGAAGTACACACCTTTGCAGGTTTTCTCGGTTGCAGTCTTAACGCTCGGTGTCATGGTTTCTGCGTGGGCGGATGCTCAGTCAAAGGTACGGCAGTGGGTTTTGCTGCTTGGGTTTGCAGACACTGACAGTTGACAGGGCAAAAACCTGGAGACGTCAAGCAGCAGCATGTCAAACTCGTCGCTACAGGCTGGTCTTGTGGTCCTACTAATCGCACAGCTGCTTTCAGCGTGGATGGGAGCTTATGTTGAAGACATCTACAGAGATCACGGAAAAGATTGGCAGGCCAACCTCTTTTACTCACACTTGCTGTCTATTCCGTTTTTTGCCGGATTCGCCCCGACCCTGACGCAGCAGTTCAACCGTCTGCAGTCATCGCAATCATTTCAGGTGTCTCCCAAGATGGCCGCCTCTCTCCCGCCGCTGGTTAGCACGATTCTCGCATCAACATCCCAGCACATCATATACCTGACTGCCAACGCACTCACGCAATTACTGTGCATCACTGGTGTCAACATGCTTAGTGCAAACACTTCTGCTGTTACCGTCACGATTGTGCTCAACATCAGGAAGCTGGTGAGTTTCTTACTGAGCATCTGGCTATTCGGAAACCACATGAGCGGACTAATGAAGGTGGGCGCCGCGATGGTGTTTGGAGCTGGAGCACTGTACGGGTGGGAGACCACGTACCGTATACCTCAGCAGAGGAAGCGTGAAGCAGAGAAGCAGAAGAAGGGCAATTGATGCACAGAGGGGTCAGTGGGTGAGTGTCCGTTTACACAGAACAAGGATGGCAAAGATAGACATGTGCATGCAGGTGGGCGAGGGCATGAGAGATAGCGCTCGCGGTAATATAATAAACGAAGTAGCACCGGGCGCGCCGGTCCGCGTCGTGATGATGCCAAGAATAGATACTCGAGTGGCTTGACCAGACCTTCGGCGCCCCCTCTCTGCCCCTCGCCCAAATAGGGCTTGCAATGGCGGGCTGGCCAATAGCGGCCAATGCAGGGGGAGGTCGTAAGCGAGACGCCCATTGCGGACTGGTCCTCTCAGACCCTGAACTCGTAGTTAGGTGTCCTGTCTCTTGCAGAGCAGCCCCCGACTCTCTTTCCAATTCCATCAACCATTTTCTTTTCTTGTGGGAGGTAAGCGGACGCCATCGCATGCTCAAATCCCCCAACCACACGCGTTAACGTGCAATTCAACAGGTAGCTTCAAAGAGCCTCAGCCCAACATGTCCTCCTCACCTGCTGGGAGCATCCGCCAGCGAGCAGGCAAAGACAAGAAGCGACCTGTCTCACCCAACCCAGAAGCCCTGTCTGAGAAGGTTGAGAAGGTTGCCAATGTCGTCGCAAAGGGCAAGCCCTACAAGCCCGCGCAGCAGGGCAGCGAATGGGACTACAGGCTTGCCATCACCATCATGACCGTCCTCGCCTTCATCACTCGCTTTTGGGGCATCAGACATCCCGACCAGGTTGTCTTTGATGAGGTCCATTTTGGAAAGGTATGTCTCCGTGTCCAGAAGCCGCCACATGTGTCTCTCGCACGCAATGGGGCGCGACGGGTACTTGGACCACAGGGCTAATCGCACGCGCAGTTCGCTTCTTACTATCTGCAACGTACCTACTTCTTCGATGTCCACCCACCGCTCGGAAAGCTCCTCTTTGCTTTTGCTGGATGGCTCGTTGGATACAAGGGCGAGTTTCTCTTCGAGAACATTGGTGACTCGTACATCACCAACAAGGTTCCCTATGTCGCATACCGTGCCATGCCTGCCTCGCTCGGCGCCCTTACTGTTCCCATTGTCTTCATGATCATGTGGGAGTCCGGATACTCGCTACCTGCCTGCGTCACCGCTGCTGGACTCATGCTCCTCGACAACGCCCACATTGGCCAGACGCGCCTTATCCTCCTCGATGCCTCCCTCATCTTCTTCATGGCTCTCTCTGTGCTATCTTACATTCGCTTTTACAAGGAAAGACATGCACCTTTTGGTCAGAAATGGTGGAAGTGGCTCCTGTTGACTGGTATCAACCTGAGCTGCGTCATCTCCATCAAATACGTTGGTGTATTCACTTTCTTCTCGATTGGTGTCCCGGTCTTGATTGATCTTTGGGACTTGATGGACGTCAATCGACGACAGGGTGCATTGACTCTAGTCGAGTTTGGCAAGCACTTTGTTGCTCGTCTTGTCGGCCTGCTTATTGTCCCCTTCTTCCTCTACCTCTTCTGGTTCCAGGTTCATTTCGCCATCCTTACTCGTTCCGGACCTGGTGACGACTTTATGACTCCAGAGTTCCAGGAAACCTTGAGCGACAACGTCATGAGCCTTCAGTCTGTTAGCATCAATTATTATGATGCCATCACCATCCGCCACAAGGAGACCAAGGTCTACCTTCACAGCCACCCAGACCGCTACCCACTCCGATACGAGGATGGACGTGTCTCTTCTCAAGGACAGCAAGTAACCGGTTACCCCCACAACGATACCAACAACCACTGGCAGGTCCTTCCTTCTACTCCTCTTCCAGCCGAGGCTGGCCAGCGCGTCCAGGTAGGCGACGTAGTTCGTCTTCGCCATTTGGTTACCAACACTATGCTCTTGACTCACGATGTCGCATCACCTTACTACCCCACTAACCAGGAATTCACGACTGTGAGCTTAGAGGATGCCGCCGGTGCGCGTTACAATGACACGCTTTTCCAGATCAAGGTCGACAAGGGCAAGGGTGACTTTAAGACCATGTCTACCCACTTCAAACTGATCCACGTCCCCACCAAGGTCGCCATGTGGACCCACTCCAAGCCCTTGCCAGACTGGGCCTACAAACAGGCTGAGATCAATGGAAACAAGGCTGTTCAGCAATCCAGCAACGTTTGGTATGTCGATGACATTCCTTCGCTCCCGGCCGAAGACGAGCGCAACAAGAAGGAGCCCAAGAAGGTCAAGCACTTGAGCTTCTTGAGGAAGTGGGTCGAGGTTCAACGTGCCATGTTCCATCACAACAACGCCCTTACGAGCTCCCACCCCTATGCATCGCAACCTATTTCCTGGCCTTTCCTTCTGCGTGGTGTGTCTTTCTGGACCAAGAACGATACCCGCCAGCAGATTTACTTCCTGGGTAATCCTATTGGATGGTGGCTTGCCTCTTCGCTTCTGGCCGTCTTTGTCGGTATCATTGGCGCAGACCAGCTGGCTCTCCGCCGTGGTATGGATGCTCTCGATGACCGTAAGTTGTTTCTCTCATACAAACAGCCCAAAATTCTTCACTTAGTAAAGTCGCTTGTATTCGATGGGGATGTTCTAACATTCTTACCTGTAGGCACCCGCTCTCGTCTCTACAACTCGACTGGTTTCTTCTTCCTCACTTGGGCCGCTCACTACATCCCCTTCTACATCATGGGACGCCAGCTTTTCCTTCACCACTACCTCCCCGCGCACTTGGCCTCTTGCCTCGTCACTGGCGCGCTTGTCGAGTTTGTCTTCTGCATCGAACCCCAGGATCCTGAAGTATCTAGTGCCGTCAAGGGCCATCGCCGAACTCCCTCCCGCCCCGTTCGCGAGCGTATTGCTTCATCGAGTCTCATTGGCAGCTGGATTGCAACGGGCGTCATTCTCGCCGCTGTCTTCTGGTGCTTCCTCTTCTTTGCGCCGCTTACGTACGGTAACCCGGGTCTCGACGTTGCTCAAGTCAATGCAAGAAAATGGCTCGGATATGATCTCCACTTTGCTAAATAACCTTCTTTTGACGATTTAGATATGTGGAGGGAGGGGGTTTTCTTCGAGGTTTGGAGAACGCAAGACTTCTTTTCTTTCTTTCTTTTTCTTTTGTTAATCCAGAATTTTTTACTACTTCTTACGGCAAAAAAAAACGGTGCAACAGCGTGGATGGAGTGGTATAGGTGTAGGGGTGCAGTTCAGGTCTCATGTATTCTACAATCACTTTTTTTCCTGTCCTTTTGTTAGGGGGGTTGTGAAGCCGGAGGGAAGCGGTCCCCGAAAAGGGCTGCCCATAGAAACACGCAAAATGCCCTTTTTTGTTCTCCTAGCGTTTAGTCATAGAGTTGCATGGTGAGAAGAATATATTCGCCATCTCAACAACCAATGTGGAAGCAATCTCATTGCAACGTTTGCCTACTTGAGCTTCTTATATAATGTGTGTAACTATGTCTTTTGTGATTAAGGCTTGATTTTCATCTATAACCCAAAATCTCTTCTAATCGCATCCAGGCATTCCCATCTAAACGAAGCCCGTTCCTCGTCCGTCATGTCCATTTGCTCAAAGTAGTCGGCATAGCAGGGACCGCCGTGATCGTCGAATTCGGCACAAGGCGCCGGGATTGAGTCCAGGAATTCGGGTTGCACCATCGACTCGCTATCATCTCGCCCCGATGCGTTTCCTTCGTTTACCTGAGCACTAGTAGGAATGCTGTCCGTACTATCCTCCGCTTCAAAATTCAAATTCGCCACGAAAACGCTCGACATCCATGCCTGGCCCTACAATATCCGACAAGTCTCTTCGTCCCATTTGGCCAAACACTCTCCGGAGGGTGTCGTACAAGTTTGTGCTTTGGTTCTGATGAATCATGTTGTCTAGTTGACTCTCTGACACGCCGTCGCCAACGACTTCTCTCGCCTTCTCTTTGCCTTCTCGCTCTACGACCTTGTGCATAGCCAGAGCACCGAGCAAGTGCTGTGCTGCCTCAGTGTAGCAGCCGATATTGATGCACGAGACACCGAGGTTGTAGCGCGCGCGGACGAAGTTTGGACGGAGGGCGAGAGCACGTGAGTAAGCGTCGATGGCTTCTTCGCTTCGGCCCGAGTTTGCGAGGGTGGCGCCGAGGCGGTTCCAGAGGAGGTGTACTTGTGATGATGAGTTCGAGACACCGGATTCGGTGGAAGCGAGGGCGGCGCCGAAACAATCGACGGCTTTGTCGTATTCTTCTACGCCGTAGAACAACACACCTAAGCCAACTTGTACGTCGGGGTCCATCTGCTCACCAGACGGCGATAATTGTGCGGCTTGAATGAAAAGATTGGTAACCTTCTCGTGGAGTAGATGGCGGTCTGTGAAGCCCATCTCGGCATCTGACGAGAGCGGTTCCTTGATGAGAGAGGGGTACTTGGTTGCTAACCAGCGTTCTAATGTCCGGTATGCTGTGCTCTCGTAGCCTTCATTTGTGTAAGATACAGCCAGACCCATGAGGGCTTCGAGGTTCGAGGGGTCTTGCTTCAACGCATGTTCCAACGCACGGATGGCGGGTGTTTCCTTCTCGTTCTGCGCCTGAGCCTCACCCAACCTCACCCAAGCCGCAATGTGGTTTGGATCCTTTTGTACTGCTGCTTCAAATGCCAGGGCGGCCAATGATAAGTTTCCACCTTCTTCCATGATTTTGACACCCTCCTCGAACGGATTTGTGACATTCTTGAAGAGGTTCTCCTGCTCAAACAGATAGTCGCCCATAGACGGGTCGCGGACCGGATGTGTGTTGAGACCATCGAAACCCTCCCACTGGTCGAGATCGCCCATGTGCCCTTCGACAAATCTCTCCTCGTTGGCAAGTTGCCTAGCGTATTCAGTCTCAGCTTGAATTCCTTTCCAGACGGACTCGAAATCGTCGAAGTCAACGGCGTCTTTCTCTACTGACCTGTCCATTTCGTTCAGCTCAGCCTCCATAGCCTTGTTGGCTTCCTCGTCGAGCGCGTCCAGGTTCTGTTGGTCGGTCTGTTCCAACTGCGCAAACTGTGCTTCCCAGTCATGGTCGTCGAGTTCGACCATGCGTCCTTTGCCCTTTCCTGAGTCCTGTACGGGCTGTTGAAAGTTTTGTGGTGCATATGGCTGTTGCATCATGCCCATGCCCATGCCCATACCACCCATACCCATACCCATGCCCATGCCGTACATGGGCTGCTGGTACGCCGACATGGAAGGCTGTGATGCGGTTGTAGGGCTCACGGTCCGAGCGGCAGAATTCATTTGCTGGAACTTTGCGAATTCAGCAGGGTTGAAGCCCGCTGGTCTCTCTTGCATGGCTGGGCCCATTTGGGGAGCCTGCATGCCCGGATCGAACTCGGCTGCCCATGCTGGCGATCCGCTATGCTGAGCTCGCTCTAATTCTCTACGCATCTGCTCCATGGCAAAGGGTGACGCAGGTCCGGGCCCTTGTGGGAGCTGTACGTTCTGATTCATGAACTCGTTCATCATCTGCCGGCCCTCGGGTTAGTCATGGCATATTTTCTCTACTCTGCATTGTTTGCATGCGCTGTTGCTAACTTACACCATCGGAAGGACCGCCCATTTGCTGACTTCGCATGCCCTCCTGCATACCACCTGGTCCGCGCCCGACCAGGCGGTCGCGTTGTAGAGACTTGTCATCTTGTACATGCTTGGTGAACTGGCTGAGCGGGTTGGCCCCCGTGGAGCACTCGGCACCGCCGAGGAAGGACATGACTAAATCTGTGATGAGTGAATAATGTCAATGAGTTGATTACGGCGCGACGAAGAAGGAGTGGTGAACAGAGAGACAAATAAGGACGCTGGAGGTGAGTAGGCGGAGCCCGCGCGTCGAGTAATTGATCAGCAGCAGATGCCGGGTGGAGATGGTACGCGGGGCAAGCCGAGGTCGCAGCCGGTCGCGCTTGCCGAATCCTGGTCCACACTTCGCCGCAGCCCTGCATGCAACCACGGCATTGGCTTGACATCGATGCATCGATTAAACTCTTATTTAGAAACCATCAAAGACGCATGGATTTTTCACCCTATATGATGTACAAATGAAGAGGGGAATGGCAACGCCGGACGCTCTCCACTATGAAACAAGCAACTTGTATATCAACATGGGGCATAACTGACCACACACAGGTCCCAGTCATACATATCGTACAGAGAGGCCCATCCCCTTGCAGTCGTCATTCGTCTATCCTCCAAATGAGAGGTAGCCCCTTCAATATTTGTTTTACATTTCATCTCGTATCGTCATCTGCTTTTCATCTATTCCTGGAACGAATCCTGGCGCTTACCACGCTCACGCTGTGTGTCTGTGTTGGATTTGCTGAAATCGACGCGGAGTTGTCTGCCATAGATGACCTTCTCCTTGAGAACTTCTCTGGCACGGGTGGCGCTGGCCACATCGATGAAGTCTGCATGAGCAAAGCCTCGCGGTTGGCCGGTTCTCCTGTCAATGGCAACACGTACATCCAAGACGTTGCGAATGTCGCGGAAGAGGTCGTTGAGGTCTTTGTCTGACATCTCAAACGACATGTTGCCGATGAAGAGCGTCTTGGATGGAGGGTTGGGCTCGTTGCCATTGGATGCGCGCCCCTTTGCCGCCTGATACTTGGGCGTGTGGAACTGAACGACAAGATTGCGGCCTTCAAACACCTGCATGTCGAGGTTGTCAATAGCAGCCTGCGCATCACTGACGTTCTTGTATTCGACGTAGGCGAAACTAAATAATCGGCGTCAGTCAATATTGAGCCATTTGGAGTGGAGAATATTACCCTCTGCTAAGACCCCGGTTATCGTAGACAATCTTGACACTCTCAATATCACCAAAGCGAGAGAAGACACGCTTCAGCTGGTCTGGGGTAACTTCGTAGTAGAGGTTGCCAATGTAAAGCACGTTGTGGGGTTCGATGTTCTTGGATGTTCGTTCCCTCTTGCCCCGCGGGCTAGGCTGGGCTGCGGCAGCCTCGAGCGCATCAATGCCGACAGTGGCAGACTTGTCGGTAGGCTCTGCCTGTGCCTCTTGTTGTGCGGGCGTCAAGTTGTCCTCGACAGGCGCCTCTGCTGCTGTCTGGGCAAAGTTCTCGGAGGCTTCTGCGGCAGCAGCCTCAGCTGAGTCGGTTTTGGTCACCTCATCGCTAGCGAATCTTCGTTGGAAAGAGGCAATTGACCACTGTTGCTGCCTTGGACGGAACGCTGAGGGTATGAGAGTAGTAATGGAGCGCGGCTGCACCAGATACGCCTTGGAGGGCGAGGCACTGATGGCGCGGGCGGCAGCACGACGGAGAAGAAACCTTCATGAGTGGTAAGTATGCATGGTCAATGTGCCGTATGGGTATGTCTTACATGGTGGCGATTGGACAAAGGCTGGCGATAGTCACTCGAAATTCCAGAAGTCGAAATGCGGTAAATTTTTGGACATGCATGGTAGTCCCGCGCTAGAGGACGCTCACGTGACGCAGCGTCGATCCTAGCCAGGGCGGGCGACGGACATGGTATGGTCGAGTTTCCCCCCCCCCCGCCGACAACATTGCAAGCCGAGGGTGAGGGGCCTAGCGAATTAGTCCATACGCAGTATTTATGTGCACATGGCCGTGGGAGACCTGCCTGAGTGCAATCATACCTGCGTGCAGCCTCCATGTCTTTTTGCTCAGTCCTTCTCGCCATGCCGCTAGGAGCAGGCGTGACATGCAGTAGTCATCGAGTCCATATTTGACATAATGGCACGGGGCAAGGCGACTGGTCGGCGGGGTCCGATGCGCGTTGCTTGTGTGTGTGAGTCTTGTTCGCAGTTCTGCATCCACCCTGGCATTCACAACTCCCACCCTTCAATGCCACCATGCTGAAAGGTAGCCCTCGCTGACCCTTCCATCTCTTGCCCAACCATACTAATGTGTCCTGCAGGAGCATTCTCTGCAGACGCAGATGCGTCGCCAGACTTTGGCCCTGCCCACGACGGTCATATATTTTCGTCAGAGGAAGACGAGCTCGATCTAGACGACTCGGACACAGAGCCTGGCGGCAGCGGGCGTACAAAAACCAATTATGGTGCGACTTCAGCATCGCAGCGAGGTGCCGGTCCCAACATGGAAGACGACGATGACGGCATACTCCCCCGCGACAAACAGCGCCGGACTGCATTCTATGACTACACTGCTGAGAAGCAAATGAGCCACACCGAAGCCAAGCAATTCTACCAAAGGCATCAGCTCGAGACACAGCACGGCGGCCCCCAAGCAGACATGCACAGCCCCGCCATGCGCGCAAAGACATTCCCTGCCAATTTCGGTGGCACTGACGGTGTCGACTTTCTCAGCAGGGCCGAGAGTACTCGCTCGCGGAAGAGCAACGTCAGCCATGCCAACCATGTCCAACGACCCTACATACCCATCGGCTCGTCACACGCAGAGCAGTCGCATGAACCTCGTCGGCACATGACCCAGCACGTCCCTGACCCTATAGGTGCCCACGATGAGACCGACCATTTTCTCCAGGCTGATCAACAGGCCCGATCGCATGGCCAACACCCCAACCTCCCTCATGAACACAAGCCTCTTCTGGCTGAACAAGGGATCCACGGTGCAGGTGCAGGCATAGGCGTTGGAACAGGGGCAGGAGGATTCGCAATGTCTGATTCCAGCATCACTGCTGAGCTCAGCTCCATCTACGCAAACATTCAAAAAGTGCTCGATCTGCGCCACAAGTACATCCGCCTGTCGTTGCAACGCTCCTTCGACAACCCCAAAGATGATCCAGCTTGGCGCATCTACCCATCTCCTCCAGAACCTGTGTGGAATGACACCTCCAAAGAGCGTCGCAATGCAGCTAGTAGCATGCAAAACAGTGGTATTCTAGAGCCGAATGAGATGCCTAAGCCACCTCGTAAAATGGGTACCAACATCGGCGAAGATTTCCACTTGGAAGAGTGCCTTCCCGTGCCCGGTCCTGGTGAGATGTCATTCCGGCTTGACGAAAGCGGCGTATACCAAGTATATGAGACTGCTAAATCTGCTGAGCTTGATACTCCCATCATTGCGATCCCGACGTTGCGCGAATTCTACATTGATCTCGATTCCATTCTGGAGATATCTTCCGATGGACCCAGCAAGAGTTTCGCCTTCCGCCGTCTCCAATACCTCGAGGGAAAGTTCAATCTTTACTATCTGCTCAACGAGTACCAGGAGACAGCCGATACCAAGAAGGTGCCCCACAGAGACTTTTACAATGTACGAAAGGTCGATACGCACGTGCACCATTCTGCATGCATGAACCAGAAGCATCTGCTGCGCTTTATCAAGTCCAAGATGAAGAAGTCCCCTGACGAGGTAGTGCTGTACCGTGATGGCAAGCATCTCACGCTGAGGGAAGTATTTGAATCCATCAACTTGACGGCGTACGATCTGAGTATCGACACACTAGATATGCATGTAAGTAACGACTTGACGCTTTTGATACGACAATGCTAACCAGACAGGCTCATACCGACTCATTCCATCGCTTTGACAAGTTCAACTTGAAGTACAACCCAGTTGGTGAATCGCGTTTAAGGACCATTTTCTTGAAGACAGACAATTTTGTCAAAGGCCGCTATTTGGCTGAAATCACTAAAGAAGTCATTTCCGATCTCGAGGCGAGCAAGTACCAGTTCGTAGAATGGCGCATTTCCATCTACGGCCGAGACATTGACGAGTGGGACAAGCTTGCGGCTTGGGTTGTTGACAATAAGCTCTTCTCGCCCAACGTTAGATGGCTGATTCAAGTTCCGCGCTTGTTTGATGTATACAAGGCAACTGGTCTAATGGATAACTTCCAGCAAGTTATCGTAAATGTATTCCAGCCTCTGTTTGAAGTCACCAAAGACCCTTCAAGTCACCCCAAGCTCCACATCTTCTTGCAGAGGGTCATTGGCTTTGATAGTGTTGACGACGAAAGCAAAGTCGAGCGCCGCGTGTACAAGAAGTTCCCGTTCCCGAGCGAGTGGTCTACGAAGCAGAACCCGCCGTACAGCTACTGGATGTACTATCTGTTTGCCAACATGTCGTCACTTAACGTCTGGAGAAAACAGCGGGGCTTCAACACGTTCCTCCTCCGTCCGCACTGTGGTGAGGCTGGTGATACCGATCATTTGGCTGCAGCGGTTCTTTGCTGCCACAGCATCAGCCATGGCCTATTGCTCCGAAAGGTGCCTCTTCTCCAATACATTTTCTACCTCGAGCAGATTGGAGTGGCCATGTCGCCCCTCAGCAACAACGCACTCTTCCTGGCGTATGAGCGAAACCCGTTCATGAGCTACTTCAGACGGGGTTTGAATGTTTCGTTGTCAACGGATGATCCTCTCCAGTTTGCTTTTACCAAGGAGCCTCTGATTGAAGAGTACTCAGTCGCGGCGCAGATCTACAAGCTGAGTGCTGTAGATATGTGTGAGCTAGCCAAACACTCAGTTGAGCAGAGTGGCTTTGAGCATGTAGTCAAGCAAAAGTGGTTGGGTAGCAACTACCATCTCCCCGGTGTTGCGGGTAACGACATGGCAAGGTCCAATGTGCCCAGCATCCGCGAAGCATTCCGACATGAGACTCTCATGGGAGAATTAGCTATGTAAGTTTTGCGCTTGAAGCTTTTCTAAGATATTCATACTAACACCACCCAGGATAGATCGCTACACGCGCGCAGCCCAGGCCGGCAGCCACGACCTAACCAGCTCTAATCTGCAATCCGAGGTGCCCCAGACTCCCAAATCACTCCAAGGAGTCCCGTTCCCCGGGTCACCAACGCACGCCTCAGCTGCGGGTAGCAAACAAATCTTCTCCATGCTCCCTCCAGCTCAAGTCGCCCGCCTCAAGCCCTCTGGATCCACCGCCGACGCAATCAACCCGCAAACTCAACCCGCGTCACCAACCAGCGCCCACGACGGCAGCAACGCCGACCGTTCGCACCGCAACAACAACATGACCGTCAACCCAAACGCCGTGCCTGTAGTCCAGCAGCCGGTAGACGGCCAGGCCCCACCTGCCGGTTTAGAGGAACCAGACACGGGACTAAGGCGTTCAACTAGTTCCGTCACGTTGGACGGGGAGCCGAAATTGTTTCCAGGTGTTGTGAGCAGTAGGAGTCGTAGGCGCAGCACAAAGAATAGTCAGGCTGAGGATGGTGAGGGGGCAAGTTCGCGGCTGAGAAGGTATCCGACGGGGGAGACGGAGAGTGTGGTGGAGGAGAAGGATACCGATGATGAGGAGTAAGAAAAGGATGGAATTCATGATGCTGACTTTGTAAGGCAATTATCAATACTAGACATGAATTTATTGTTTCGGGTCGGTCTTTTGTATACTCGTTACTATGTACTTCATATCTATATCCACGACTACTTCGTGGTCCAGCCTAGGTTCATAATGTATGACGATCCTTCGTACTTACTATGTACATGCCCTGTATCCAAAAAAATATGTAGGAAAATCGTTCTTAATTATCGCTTGCATCGGTACGTTGATGAGATGAAGAAACGCCAAAGGAAAAGATGTAAACGCTCGCTGTACGATAAGGAACGCAAACAAAACAAAAAATCCAAAAGTAAAAGAAGGCGAAAAAGTCAGCGCCAAAGGATCAAATGAGCACTAAATATAAAGAAAAGGAGGCTAAAAAAAGAAAAGGAAAAAAAGTCCAAACTGGGAAATTTTTTCAAAATAATTCCCGTATGTTCAGGAATTGATGGTCCGCGAATAACAATCCAAACACCAGGCATCTCCCTCTTCCCCGACCTCCACTATGCACTTTTTACAAATCGCCTTGGCACAGCCAACACACTGCCTGGCGCAAATGAAGCACGTCCGTCCCTCACACCTCCTGCAGTCTAGGTAATTTTCCAGATCCTTCTTTCGCGTCGGCGCTTTTTGGCAGGCATGGCACGAGCGCAGGTCGGAGACCGCATGGTGATGTGCCGGGGTCCCACAGGTAGTAGTAGTAGGAGATTGAACGTCGAGATCGATATCCATGAGGTGCGAGGTTGATTTTACGAGGGGGGCTTTTGGACTGAAGCGTTTGAGTTGTTTGACGGGGCGGCGGTCTGACGAGAAGTCGTGGGCCTTTGAGGGGAGGAAGGCGTAGGAGAGAGTGTTGTTGGAGTCGAATGGCGGGGTATTGGGGTGGTGGAGGCGAGAGGCGTCGCGGCTTATAGAGGAGCGGTGGTGACGCGGGATGCTCTTTGGGGTGATGTCGGTGCCGGAAGGGTGGAGGGAAGTACATGGGCGTTCGTAGAGTTGTGGTTTGTCGTCGCCTGCTTGTCGCTTTCTCTTGCCAAGACCGGCGGCGGGCTGGTCGGGGGCCATGGTGTGCCAATTGTGAGATGTGTTGTCTTGTTGCCAATCGCGTGTGGTGCTGGGGCCGAAGAGATCGGAGGTAATGTATACCATGGTGGCGGTTGCGGCGGTTGTTGTTGTGGTTGTTGTTATGGTGATGGTTTTACGGCGAGGTGAAGGAGGAGTACTGGTGGTCTTGAAGAAGGCGAAAAGAGGTGGAACGTGCGATGATGCAACCAAGAGACACTGGTACCAGAACAACACAACACGTGTCGGGCAAGGCAGCGGCTGCAGACAGGGTGTGAGATGTGGGTCTCGAGGGGAGAAGAGAGCGACGGAGGGTTGGGCTCAATGTTGTTGAATACGAAGTCGACGACGGCAACGACGACGAGAGAGGACGGACGGGCTGTTGTCGGGCCTAGAAACAAGGCACATGCTCGGCGTACCTGACTAGCGGCCGAATCAGGCATCCGACAGGGGACCGGGTGACTTGACCCCCACGACGCGCTTCACGTGCCGCCAAGTCTCCCCTTCACGCTCCTCTCGACACGCGACGGGCGACGGCACCGAGAACAGCGACAACAGCAGCATTTGCGCACAACCAGCGCTTGCATATATCCCCGGCCTGGCACTCCTGCGTCTGTGTCATGTTCGCCGCCTGCGCGTGATTGGCATAACATCGCCATCCGCAGCACTACTACCACATACCCCACACTGTGATACCCCCTGCACGCTGAAAGCTGGAGAAGATGGACAGCGTCAATGTCTCTGAATTGGTCGCCCGCCTCGGCGCGGAGGAGGAGTCGGTGCGCAAGATGGCCGTCTTCAAACTCCAGAATGCCATCGGCGACCCTTCATTCGCTGATGTCTTCATTTACGAAGGGGGCCTGCCCAAGCTGCGCTTCCTGGCCCTACACTCGACCGGAAATACACTGGCCTATTGTCTCACTTCTCTGGCCCGCCTGCTCGAGCTGGATAAAGGATGGGACCATGTCACGGATGATTTGATTGCAAGAGTAAGTCAAGAGAGGAGAGACTGTTGTGTGTGTGAGCATATCTAACCAATGCACAATAGATAGTCGACCTGGTCGTCGCACAACCACTTGTCAACGTCAACCGAGGTGCCATGTCAGTCCTCGCCGTAATCGTCGGTCATCCCTCACACCGAAGCTCTCACTCGGGCACCACAGGCTTCCAGCGCCTCAAGCCAGCCGTCGACGCTCAACCCCAGTTCCTATCATCCTTGGTTGAAAAAATTGCGTCGGCCGACCATGCGCTCTGTGCAAACTCCCTCCAGCTTATCAATGCGTTGATGCGTGACGCCATTGCAAACGATGCCGCCTTCGAATGGCCCAAATTCATAAAGCAACTCCAGGAGCTGGGCGTGATCAAGAGCGTGTATGGGCTCATGCAGAGTACCGCAATACAAGATCTGGCTCACCCATTGTTGGACTTTCAGTCATTGACAAAGACGTTGCTGAGGAATTGGAGGGAAGAAAAGGTGGATCTGGAAAATCCCGACCATCGAAGGGCTATTCGGGGCCTACATACTGCGAGTCAACCAGACAGGTCATCATCAGATCCAAAAGGAAGCAAGAAGCACCATCCGGAAAAATGGAGCCGGCTGGGTTTCGAGACGGAGTCACCGGCGTGGGAGTTCAACGGGACTGGATTCTTGGGGCTTATGGACATTACCGACTTTGTTTATAAAAACGAAGATGGCTTTCAGAAGCTTTTGCTGGAGCAGTCGGCCGAGCCAGCCGAGCAACGGTGTCCGATTGCTCGGGCGAGTCTTTCAGTCACGCAAACACTATATGAGCATTTTGAAGTGGATAAATTGGATGATGTTGAGTCTCTCCGCCATACCGACTCGCGGGCCAACTTTGACCGAGCATTTAAGCCCCTGTTGCTGCATTGGTCTAGGTTACACACGAGTGGTCTGAATGCCTTTATCCGACTGTGGAAAGCAGCAGGGGCGCAGATTGAAGACTTTGAAAAGATTGAGGAACTGATTCGCATCTTGATTGAGCAGGTGGTCGGGCAAGCACCACGAATGAAAGATGTCAAGGAAATTGAAGAGGAGCTGGTAGAGTTTGAGCTCAAGCGGCTGCGAGAATTGCAGATGGAGGTGCTTGAACTGACGTATGAAGATGCATGGGGTCATCACCTGCGGTATGCAGTTTGCCTATTGTCTGCCGTGCCAAGCTAACACTCCACAGCCAAGTTCGCGACGAGCTCAATCACGAGGCGCTGCAGTTTGTCAAGGAGCAACGGATAAGATGCTTGCTTCAAGGTGCATGGTTCCCAATGGGAGCAGACTTTGGCACAAACACCGGTCCAGTAGCTGGCAACCGTGCAGTGCCTTCGTCGTGGCGCTTTGTTCGACTGTCACACAACCGGCGATACCTGCACTACGCTGACTTTAACGAAAAGACAGCGACAGAGCCGAAATTAGATGCGCTGCAGGAAAAGAGTAAGTACTACACGCTCCACTAGGTGCATCCCAGGGCCCAGTTGCATTTTCGCGGCGGCTGACACAGAAATCAACAGTCGATTTGTCCATTGTCTCATCAGTTGTGAGCAATGTCTCGGCCTCGGCCCCATCGACAGCATCGTCGGACAGTACGGTGAGGACGCTGCCAGGCCATGAGCGGGCGTCGACATCGACCAAGATCACGATCCACGGGTACATGGCTCTATCGAATCATGCGCGGCAGACGTCGAGTGGGTCGGGTGCAGGACGCAAAGAAACCGTACTGTTGCATCTGCACCCTCAAAGCCATACCCTTGCTTCCGAGTGGCTTGATGGGCTGCTGATGCTTCTCAACCAACAGCCGATTACGGCGAATACCAACAAGCTTGTGACATTTATCGGCGGCTATGGGCTCAAGATCCGGCTGCTAAACGTGCGGTACGAGGATGTAGGGCTGGAGGAACCAGTGCTTCCTAGCCGCGAAGGGCTGGACGACGAGTATTACTGTAAGTGTTTTGGTGTGGTATGGTTGTGACAGGTGGTCCTTGTACTGACGTGTCACGTGTAGATGACATTGCAGGAGCTTGAGGAGAGCGACAGGCAGTTGCCTGCAGACGAGGGGGGATTTCGTTAGACAAGCAAGCAAGATGGGATGTGCACGGTGGAGGGGGGTATGTATGTGGGAGGGAGGGAGTGGTTGGGGCCGGAACAGGGCGGGGTGCAGGCTGTTGGGTAGGCTAAGGACAAGTGTGCAAAGTCCACTTTATAGTGCTTGGGGTGGTGGTGGCATGGCGGGGTATGTGCCGAAGGAAGTGATTGCTGGCGAGCTGAGGAAGTTGAGACTGGCGGTTTGGTTGCAGTTGGGGGCTGGCGGTTGGCCGATGACGGCGGGTAGCGGAGGCGCTTCTCTTGAGATACCCTTTCCTTTGTTGGATACTTGCTGTACTTTCTGTTCACTTTGATTCACACACACACACACACTTTGATATTGCATGCCACAAGACCAGCATGGGCAAGCAATGAATCAGGCGGCGGGGGGCAGACGAGTGAGTGCTTTGTGCTGCTTTGTTTTGCGCCATGTTGCACAGCGCATGGCCGGGACGTTGCACGGGACGTGCTTGGAGGGCAGTTGTGCTCTGGGGCGGGCGGAGGGGCGGTCAGCAGGCAATATTCCAGAAGCAAATACGCATGCTCTGGACGTCCATGATACGGGAGCCATGGACAAAGGCTAGCTGGTGCGCGATCCCATGGACCGGGTATAGGAGCGGCCATGCGGTGTGTCGCACGCTAGGAGCGCCGCGAGACCCGCAGGCGGTCGGAGGGTGGAGACGGCGGCTCTGAAACCGCGAAGGCCAATGGTGGAGAGCAGAGAGTTGCAGAGGCTCATGGCTGTGGATTGACTCTCGGAGGAACCACTACGGCTCTACCAAGGTCCGTCCGTGTCTGTGGGCGCCATGGACAGGACTGGACTGGACTGGACAGGAGACTGCTGCTGCACCGCTGCCTTAGCTGCACATGTGGCATCCCGTCACCCAATATGCTCCCGCCCACCCGGTGCATCTGTCGTAACCACGCTGCCTCACTAGAGCTCTCTGCCTGCTGCTCTGGCCTACTCAGCCTCCAGCTGCTACCCTCTCCTCTTGCGCGCTCCATATAGTTTCTTTCTTTTTCTTCAACATCACCAGCCTGGCCCTTGTTTCCACGTCGGATAGCCTGCCGGCCCGCCATTGAATGCCCACCATACCTGCATACATACACGCAGACAGGCAATACTTACATAGTACTTTTGCACACCACCCTTCACAGCCGGCCCATTTGCCTCACCGCGCCCTGGGCGGCCTCGGAGCATCCCTCGTCCTGCCATCCACAAACACCACACCCCCCTTGGCCGGATGCCTCTTGTCACTGGCTCCAAACCGACGACAACGCCATCACCCACTTTGACTATTCCAGCCGACGCCATGAGGAGCAAACCCAGAAGCACTACGCTGCCTCTCCCACAGGCGGAGTTCGAGGCGCTGCCCGATTCGGTCCAGTAAGTCCAACTCGCCGCTTGTGATTGGCTCCCCAGTGTGATAGGGGCGCATACGTCACGTGCAGATACCGATACCCACCCCCCACCATGAATGGCTGTACCTTGCAGTAGCATGAGGGCACCCTTGAGAATGTCGTCGCTAATTAGTCCCCTTCTAGGAGAAAGTACTTTTCGTCCCTGGAGCGTCTGCAGATCCAACGGCAGGCCTTGGACGAGCCTACATCAGGCCGCTCTTCCCAGGCCAGTTCCTCCAGACTCCACCGGCCCACGTTGTCACTGGGTGCCGTACGCCGCAGACGCAGACTCGAAAAACCTGTCCTCGACTACGACATCTCGCTCGCCGACGTTGAGTTTTTCTTCTCTCTACCCGAAAAAGTCCGCAAGCAGCTGTTTTCGCGCGAGGAGCAGTTGCTTCTTCAAGGCTGGCGTGAACATTCCTTCGCTGCCGACGACCCAGACGCCGAGTGGGCACAACAACGCTTCGACGACTTCCACTTTGACTTTTCACTGCCGTCCGGCCTCGACACTGCCGAGCGCGGACGTCCCTTGAGACCACGTTCAGTATCGTCAGCAGAAAGCCCACTGAGCGGACCGAGCGGCCTCTTTGCGGCCTTGGAAAAGGACCCGCATCATTCCACTACTCCTTCATATCTCGACACCATGGCCACCCCTACTCCTATATTCACCTCCAAAGAGATGCCCGCCCGCAACATGAGAAGAACAATGTCCCTTACCACTTATCCTGTCCGCGGCGGATCCTCTTCCTCTCCCTTTGGACCTCCGTTCCTTAGTGGTATCAACACCCGCCCGCACCAACGCTCACAATCCTCTTCGCTTACCGGCCGCACGCCAGTCCACACACCCGTTTCTCCTGTATTCGACCCCGAGGCCACCCACTACCAGGACCCGGAGGCGAGGAAGAAGCTACGCATGTACCTTGCTTCTCCGCAAAAGTTCGACGAAGCCATAGAATTCGGCTTCCCATCATCAACAAGACCAGAGACTGCTGCACCTGCACCGCACTACCACCTGCCACAGATTGACACTCATGCCTGCAAGTTCAGTCGGGATATGCAAACATTCCTCAGAGACGGGCAATTGTCCTTCTTCGAGGATGAACGCCATGACAACGAAGGCTTAGAATCAGATGCCGACTCTGTCGCCGACATGGAATCGCCAGCTACACCCTCGAGTACCGGCGTGTCTTTTCGAATACATTCTCGCCAAACATCACACCGGAACATGTCCCTGGATTCGCCAATGCCATCGCCTGTGCACTCAACACACGCCCAACTAAACCGGGAGATGACTCTGCGCATGACCTTGACCCGTCCAGATCTCCGTGCAGACGAAGAGCAGCTGTATGGCTGGCAAGGCGCCTCGTCCAGCCCCAAGCCTCAAAAAGACGATCCTTTGGCGCTAGAGGATCTTGTCTTCAGCGACGATATGACTGGCACCAAAGGTGCATTCTATGTTAAGCCCAAGCCGCGTGGAAACCTAGTCAGCCGCCTGCTGAAGCGCGCCAGTTTGAAATCTCGATGAACTACATCCGCTAGTCACTCGAAGCGTGGTCATCCTTATGGGCCTCGTGCCCTCTTTTTTTTCTAGTCTATTTTTAAAACCCTGTTGTTACTTTCTTAGTTCTAATTCACCAACAGGTCTGCTGCGTTTGAGCGGGCGTTTTTGTTGTTGTTTCTCTCTTTGGTTCGACACACTGGTTTGGGCGCCAGAATTGTACGATATACTACGATGCACGATACGATTCAGATGCATGAATGAGGCGTTTTTCCTTTCAACCCACCCCACGCCAGGCTCGTCCTGTGCAATTCAGCTAGTCAAGTTTATCCAAAGAAAGATTTGCGGCAGCCATTGAGATCGGCATCTCATTGTAAGGATTATTACACTGAGCCTGACTCTTTCTCTGTCTTTTTTCCCACCAAAAAGCGTCTTCATTGTATTTGTCACTTTGTTTTTTTGCCCTTACTCGAGCGTATCTATTGGCAATAAAGCTACCTTTGCAGAACAGACCAGGATGTCTCGCCTGTCGATTATACATTCTATCTCTCTTTCTGTCTCCCTTATTTTTTTCCAAATACTCTTTGTTTCCCCTTCTTGTTTGTTACATGACTAGTTATCTCCTCCACGGATCATTGCGATGCCGTTCGGATGGACGAAACTAAAGGGGGATACCGGCACACGGGCCCCATTTGGCCCAGGATTTTGTGTTTCGAGCTAAAAGTACGGCAAAAAAACCGCGCCCACCCCCCACCTATTAAACGAGTTGGTTAGAGGAAAGTAGCCGGAAAACAAATCCGTACGTGTGTGTACAACATGTTTGTGTCCACGATGTGATTACTGCATGAAAGTAAAATAACCAGGGTGTGGTTTCTACAAATGGAGCCAAGATTGTCCAAACACCTTGTCAGTGCCGCTTATGATTACCCTCTGTGCAGGCAACGATCAGCATCAGCGTGCTTACATGTCATATGTCGTGTCCATGTTCTATTTGATGACAAGGGAGAGAAAATAAAGAGGCGAGCGGCATATTTTGTGATTACGGTTAGAAACCGGTGTGGCGGGCGACGGACCCATGAAGTCCGAGTCAGCATGGAAATAACGGTCATACTTTCTCAAGGCGCGGCACACGCGTGTGTGCGTGTGTATGTGTGTGATAACAAACGCCTGAGGCACATTGGTTGGTTCGAGGGAGGGGGGGGGGCAAGTATGATACATGCTATTTGTTGCAGAACAAAAAGCAAAAAGAAGTTGCGACATTGGTGCAGGTATACCACCGGTGAAGAAAGCATGTTGAGTCAAAACGTTAAGGATATAGGTTCCATCGGCCCTGTATTAAACAAAGCTTGAGATAGAGTGCTTTAGAGCAAGGTTATCCATGTTTTGTTTGTTTTTTTCTCGGTTCTCCATCTTTTTCGTGCTACAACATGTGTGTATGCTGACCGGATGATAGCTTACGAACTTACTACCCTTCTCCCAGGCACTTTTTTTTAACACCGTTTTACCCAAACCAACCCACTCTCTCAACCGATAATCCAAAAAAAATCTACGAAAAGAGAGTAAAAAAAAGTTTTCCGCATATAGCAGAAAAAAAAACACATTCCCCATTTCTCACCTCATCCCCCACACACACCCACATCTTCTTTCCCGTCCCTCACACTCCAGCATTTCTCACCAACCGTCGCACCACCCCAAGCCTAAGCCCCCAGAAACCCACACACACACACACACACACACACACACAGTAGTATAGAAAACACATTAACACAACACTCACGCCCTTAGTTTCGCTCCCCCTCCCCCTCTTTCCTCCACACTTACCACGCCACAAGCCACCCAACCCACAAAATCGTTCCTTGGCACACCCAAGATTAACCCACGCCACTTTCGTCTTGGCTCTTTCCCCTCTCTCTCTCTCTCAGCCACCTTTTCTCCTCCTCCCCCCGCGCCTCTTTCAGCTCCGCGGAGAAAAGATCGGGGGGTTTGAAAGGGGGGGGAATAGCGAGAAAGGGCAAAAAGATCCGTCTGGTACACACTATTTTTTTAACTACCATAATGCTTGTGAACTTAAGCCTCAACTACCCTTAGCGGAGTGGAGTTGGAGAGAAGGAGCGAGAGAGAGCGAGGGAGAAAAGTTAAGGTTTTTAGGCCGGACCGGGTGTGTATGCACGTAGACTGACGAACCGGAGACCGAAACCCTGGACCCACCTCTCCATTTCTTTGGCTGTTGTATGTGTATGTGTGTGTGTGGGGGGGGGGGTTTACAGTTTAAGGTGGACCGGGCCGGTCGCTTGTTTTTTTGGTGATGGGTGCACTCCCCGGGTTGGAAGGGGAAGTAATTGGGACTGAGACTGAGACTGGGTGTGTGGATTAGTTAGAGAAGGGAAGAGAGAGAGGGCGGAGTTGGTTGGTCGGCCGCTATTCTGCGGTCAGCGCTACGAGGTAGTGGGCCGAGGCAGAGATGGGCATGATGAAACGTGCTAGTTTTTGCAAGCGTTGGTGGTGGTGGTGGTGGTGGGGGGTAGTGTGAGGAGTTGGGGAGAAGAGGGTTCGGCAGATGCGAGATGGAGGGGGCACAGAGTGGGCTTGGGTTTAGGGATTCTGGTTAGGAGTTTGGTCGAAGGTCTACTAGGTTGGGGGTTGGGTTGGGGGAACCTGGGACGGCTGGATTCTTGGGGGTGGTTTGTTCTTTTTTTGTGAGGTATGTATGAAGAGGGAACGGATGGCTCGTGGGTCTGGAGGAGAGTGTAAGCAAAGGCAAAAGTATTATTGAAATGACCATCTTGAATTATTCATTGTGAATTGATAAATTCTCCTGTGTTGCGTAGCTAGACACACATGTACCTCTGAACACATTGACTAGTAGCGTAAGACACGAATTGCAAACTTCCCCCTCTTACCATCCTACCATCACAAAAAATTTACCCCAAGCCATAACACACCTCCTCGCAACAGTAACCGTATTTCCAAGACCCGGAAGATCAGCACATCCGTTCTAAGCGCATCATCTAAATCCTACAAGCCCCACACAATTACGCCATCTACATGTCTTGCTACGGCAAAAATCAAGCCCATATTACCCGTAGTATACCTTGCCCACAATCACCTCCCCCCCCAATACATAAAACATGAATCTAACTAACTATATAAATGCCTGCAGTATGCAGGAGTCTACAGAAGCAGACCAAAAAGGCCAAGCGACTACTAGGACAACACCGACGCAGGGTCTTTATTACATTGTGCAAAAGAGGAAACCCCACAGACACTCAAGCGAATTGACGCAATCCGACTCGCTTCATGTACTTATAATTACACTTTCATGCTACTCGAGCTATTCGGGCAACATGCAGTACAAACAACAGCTGTGGCGGACCCACTACATGCAAGTCCCACACTCTCTCGCTTCTTTACATGCAGGTTTTGATTGCGACTTTTCATGCATTAGATGCACCAGGGGTTGCCTGAGGTTCACACATACACACATGTCACATCACGCCATTAGGTGGATCTTTACAGAGCTCGCGTAATCTTTTGTCATTGCTCGTGGTATTATCATTTTGCTGCAACAGATCACGGCAATATCATTGTTATTTTCTTCTACCTTGACAGCGCAATGTCGTCGATTCGGAGAATCATCTTGACCGTCTCGGCTGCCAGCTCAATGGCGCTGGTACTGACCAACAGCGGCTGCAGCACATTCTCTTCGCTAATGTCGTTCTTGACGCCTCCGCTCTTGATGCTAATTCCTGCGTACTTTTGATCTTGCGCATGTCTATGCCTCAGCTCGGTGACGACCTTGATGCTGTTGAGACCTGCGTTTTCCGCTAGTGTAGTTGGGATAACCTCCATGGCATCGGCAAAAGCTTTCCAGCAAATAGCTTCAGTGCCGGTGAGTTCACGAGCCTTGAGGGAGAGTTGGTGCGCAATTTCGATTTCTGGAGCACCTCCACCAGCAAGAAGCGCCTTCTTCTTGACTAATGAGCGGATAGCGCAGTGTGCGTCATGAAGTGATCGCTCCGTCTCGTCCAGAATGAGACTGTTGGCACCCCGACAGACGATCGACACAGTGTTGGCCGCTGACTTGACGCCCGAGACCTTGACATATCGAGCACCGGATGCTTGTACTTCCTCAACAAGGTCAGCCGAGCCGAGCTTGTCTTCTGTGAACGAGTCAATGTCGGCGATGGGCTTGCAACCAGTGCTCTGCATCGTATTAGCGTAAACTCTGATGATAGACTGCATATTGACGCACCTTGCAGATGAACTCAATCTCATCGCGCTCGATGTCCTTGACAACCAAGATCTTAAGCTTTGACAAGAAATGCAGACTAAGATCGTTGACAGCATCGCGCAGAATAGACTTTTGGATAAAGAGAACATTGCACTTTGCTTTCTGGATCTTCTTGACCATGTTCAACAGATATGTCCGCTCCTCCTTGAGGATCTTGTCCATCTGCCTGTAGTCGTTGACAACAATCTGGTTTTCCATGTCTGGCTTTGGGGGGCTCAGCTGGAACTGGATGAGACCTATCCGTGCCTTTTCCTTGAGTGTGGGGCCGCCGGCGCTCTTGACCACTGGCTGATTGAGAACTAGCCCGTCAATCATCTCACTGTCCTCAATGGTACCGCCCGACTTCTTGATCATGCGGATGTTCTTCAGGTCTACGTTGTCGGCGGTCTTGGGGTCGATGACCTTGAGCACAGAGTCGACGGCCATGATGGGCAGCTTTGGCTCTTGAGCGACAATCTTGGAGGAGAGGGAAGTGGTAGCGGTCTTGAGGAGAGTCTGCCTGTCTGTAAGAGAAATGGGAATGGCCATTTCAGTCAAGATAGATATGGCCTCCTGGGCGGCGCGCTGAAAGGCCTCGGATATGACTGTGGGGTGGATGCCCTTTGCCAATAACCGCTCAGCAGCTCCGAGAAGACTACCAGCAATAACCACGACTGATGTTGTACCATCTCCAGCCTCGATATCTTGGGCGTGTGCGAGGTCGACGAGCATCTTGGCCGACGGGTGCATGACGCTCATTTGGTTCAACATGGTGGCTCCGTCGTTTGTGATGATTGTCTGGCCTTTGCTGGTTTGAATCTGCAGCGAGTTAGCCATTGACTTGTCTAAAGACTGTATATATCCAATTACCATCTTGTCCATTCCCTTTGGTCCCAGAGACTGCCAAAATATCAGTATTTGTCTTGTTCCCCGCACCCTGTGGTGGGACATACAGTTCGGATCGCATCTGCCACAGCTACACATTTTGGGTCAGCTTAGGGGGTTGAACACATGGGCGAAATATGTATACCTCTTGCTGCAATAATGTTGGCACTGCGGACCGCCCTAGGCTTTTCTTTATCCTGTACTTGTCATCAGTCAATGTTTTCAGAGCTCATGGTGTAGGCAGCCATACCTTGAAGGCAGCATTTCCGCCACCGCCTCCGCCACTTGCAACTTGAGCAGCCATGTTTGGGGAATCTCGAGAAAACAAAGACAAAGGAGGGGTATCGTGGTGGGTTGGCGGGGAAGTTTTGGGTGCCGGGGACGCGAACCTGACAAGATTTCGAGAACGCGATAGACGTAGCGCACTGACAGCGACAAGCTCCGACTCGCCGGGCCCATCGCCGCATCAACCACAGCTACCACCTTCACTGCATAGCACAACACCCACGCCCGTACACGATCTCCACCACAAATACATCTCGTCCGACTGTCGCTCTCTTCATCCGGGACTCGTCAGACTATCTCTATCCATACACTCGCACACCCACATAGTCCCATCAACACACCGGCCGCCCGACAGTCGCCGCCAACACCGCAGCCATGCCTTCAGCCACAGGCCAGTCCTGGGAGAAGTACCAGAAGAACTTTGCCGACGACGAGGTTGAGGAGAAGAAGATCACGCCTCTCACTGATGAGTAAGCTTGACCGGTGTTATTTCCCCGGCATAAACGCTGACGCAATGGCAGGGACATCCAGGTGTTGAAGACATACGGGGCCGCACCCTATGGCGCGGAGCTGAAGAAGCTGGAGAAGGAGATCAAGGACAAGCAGCAAACGATAAACGAGAAGATTGGAGTCAAGGTAGTCTAGCCCACCATTGCCCTTGGCCTCCCCCGCTCACATCCCTCTAGGAATCAGATACCGGTCTCGCACCTCCACATCTATGGGATATTGCCGCCGACCGCCAACGTATGCAAGAAGAGCAGCCCCTCCAAGTCGCCCGATGCACCAAGATAATACAGGACGAGAAAGACTCGGAAAAGAGCAAATATGTCATCAACGTCAAGCAAATCGCAAAGTTCGTCGTCAACTTGGGAGAGCGTGTCTCACCCACGGACATTGAAGAGGGCATGCGAGTGGGCGTCGACCGTAATAAGTACCAGATCCTGCTCCCTCTACCGCCCAAGATCGACCCTTCGGTTACCATGATGACAGTCGAGGACAAGCCTGACGTCACATACGGAGATGTGGGAGGATGCAAGGAGCAGATTGAGAAGCTGCGAGAAGTCGTCGAGATGCCGCTGTTATCACCAGAGCGCTTCGTCAACCTCGGAATCGACCCTCCAAAGGGCGCTCTACTCTACGGCCCACCAGGAACCGGAAAGACGCTTTGCGCGCGAGCAGTCGCCAACCGAACCGACGCCACCTTCATCCGTGTCATTGGTTCCGAGCTTGTCCAGAAGTATGTCGGAGAAGGTGCCAGGATGGTGCGTGAGCTATTCGAGATGGCGCGAACAAAGAAGGCGTGTATCATCTTCTTTGATGAAATCGATGCTGTCGGTGGAGCGCGTTTCGACGACGGTGCTGGAGGTGACAACGAAGTACAACGTACCATGTTGGAGCTCATCACACAACTCGACGGTTTCGACGCTCGCGGTAACATCAAGGTCATGTTCGCCACAAACAGACCTTCCACTCTAGACCCTGCCCTCATGCGTCCTGGACGTATTGACCGAAAGATTGAGTTCTCGCTACCAGACATGGAGGGTCGTGCCAACATTCTCCGCATCCACGCCAAGAGCATGAGCGTCGAGCGCGATATTCGTTGGGAGCTTATTTCCCGTCTCTGCCCTAACAGCACAGGTGCCGAGTTGAGGAGTGTAGCGACAGAGGCCGGCATGTTTGCCATTCGTGCGAGGAGAAAGGTTGCGACTGAGAAGGACTTTTTGGCTGCCGTTGACAAGGTCATCAAGGGCAACCTCAAGTTCAACTCGACTGCCACGTACATGCAGTACAACTAAGGGATGTTGTTCATCCCGTCACAGGTGGCTCTCCACTTGTAGGTTGAGAGCTAGGACTGGCGCTGTACGAGTAGTCACGAAGGCGCTTTACCGCCACTTAGATGATAGAGTTGTAATGCATCTTTCCGAATCATGACTGGCCATTCTCTTTCGTCTTTGATTTGTTATTACTCACAGAGTGAATTGATTGCCAAACACCAGTGTTCCTCAACATATTCATGTCACATTATCACATTAATCATCAGCATTACAAGTAGCAAATACCTACTCCACCACCACCGTCTCTCCAATATCACACAACCCAATCTCCACCCCCCACTCCAACCCCTCCGCCTCTGCACATTTCCGCCAGCGCTTCGGCGGCTCGGTAACCGGCTCGTAATTGACCGAAAACCCACCTCTAAACGTGCCAAAATGCATGCCAACACTCTTCTTACTCCTCACATCCCTATGTATCGCAAGCGAATCCTCTGGACTAGAATGCTGGCCCGACAGCAGCGCGCGCGGCATGAAGCAACCGACGGGTAATAAAGCGAGATCAAAAGGACCGTACAGGTTGCCTATGTCTTTGAAAGCGGGACAAGGGGGATGCGGGGCTTCGTGGTGCGAGTACTGGTCGTCAGAGCTGACGTGGCAGTATCCCGTGTCGCCTGCGAAGAAGAGGGACTTGGGTGCTGTTGCTGGCGAGGAGGAGGAGGAGGAGGAGGAGGAGGAGGAGGAAGAAGAAGAAGAAGACTCGCGGATTACCCAGCTACACCAGAGTGTAGCGTCGAAATTCCAGGGTGCGCGGCCAGAGCGGTGTTGGGCGGGTGTGCAGATTATATCTACGCTTCCGACGCCTGGTGTTGAGAGCGTTACGGCGTCCCACCAGTCTAACTCTGTGACTTGCGATGCGGTGATGCCGGCACTGAGGCCTGTGATTACGGATTTGACGTTTAGACCGCAGAAGATGCGCAGGTCTCCGTTTTGCTTTGTGTTGAGCTTGCGCAGTGTCTCGGAGTCGAGGTGGTCGTAGTGGTCGTGGCTTATGCATACGGCGTCGATGTGTGGGAGGTCATCGATGGAGCAGGGTGGTGGTGTGAAGCGTACAGGCCCAACCATGCCGTAAGGTCCTACGCGCTCGCTCCAGACGGGGTCGACGAGGAGGCGCATGCCTCGTTCACTAGAGTCTGAGCGAGTTGTTTCGAGTAGGAAACTTGCGTGGCCGATCCATGTGGCTTTGAGCCCGTTGCGGGTGGTGTTGAAGTCGGGCTTGCGGACTTGGACGAGGCCGGCGCGGTCGGTTGGGACGGGGACGAAGTTTTTGGGTGTTGTGAAGCGGGTGCGTACGGCGGTGGCTATGCCGCTGTTTTTGTACGAGGGCCATGGGTTTTTAAAGGACGTTGGTGGATTGCCGATGTGATGGGCGGTTGTGTATGCGTCTGGTGTACGCGGCGCGAGTGCTGTTATGGTGGACGTAGGAGACATTTCTGGTATTCTACTGTACCCAAGGAAGCGTTTGAGCACGCTGGAAACTGTGAATAACCGCGCATGTTTGCGACGCTGCAAGTGATGATGTTATAGCAAATGTATGACGGAGCTGCGCAACGCAGAGATAGTCCATCGGAGAGAAAGTTGTCCCGCCGAACAACGCAGCCAGACTGCGCCAGATCAAAGAGCTTCCAACCAACCACGCTACAAACCAATGACTTCATGCTCGGTTCAATTCGCAATGGCCGTCTTTACACCTACGTTCTCAAGCATGTCTAGCCCCGGAGCTGCGAGCGCGTCGAGACAAGCATTCCTACGGTGGCTTGGGGGCGTGCTTCTCTTATCGTCCAATGGCGCGCACACGTGAGCCCGTCTAGCTTACACGCAGGTACCTCGCCTTATCCACCTTTCGCCCATGGCCGACGCCCGGCCTTCGTACCTTGCAACTGCGGGAATATTTACCTTCTACAACAGGTAAAGACTGATTTTTTCCTAACCTGGAGCGGCAGCGGGCAATGCATTACATACGTACTAGTAAGGGCTGTGGCCAAATTTTTTCAAAGAATATAATAAGAGCCGTCTTTCCACCCTCAAGTTGTATTTCATTGATTGTGATTAAGCATTTCCCTTCATTCCCAACCCCCATAATCAAGATGAAGGACCACAATCTCCCCCGGGCCCTCGCCCTCGCCCTCACCCTCCTCACCACATGCTCCACCGCCCAACTCTACCCCCTCCAATCCCCCCTCAACCACACCTGCCAACTCCAAGAACCCCTGCTATCCTGCCCGTCCCAAGACGCCTCATGCGTAGACTCGTGCTGCACCGAAACCTTCGGCGGCCTCCTCCTCAGCACACAATTCTGGAACACCTACACCGGCCTCGAATCCTCAGGCCAGTACCTCCCCAAGGACACCTGGACGCTCCACGGTCTCTGGCCCGACTTCTGCAACGGAAGCTACACCCAATACTGCGACTTGACCCGCCAATATGACCCCATTCCCTCCCCAAACACAACAAATGGCCTCCCCAACGGCACCGCCGTGCCCGCCTACACCGGCCCAAATATCGATACTTTCCTCGAGCCCTTTGGCAAATACGACCTCCTAGACTACATGTCGACCTACTGGGTGGCGTGGCAACAAGACAACGCGGGTTTCCATGCCCACGAATTCTCAAAACACGCTACTTGCTTTTCTACCTTCAACGTGCCGTGCTACGGTCCGCTGTACCGCCAGCACGAAGACGTCGTCGATTTTTTCGAGACGGCGGTAAAGTATTATAAGCGGTTTCCTACGTTTGAGTGGCTGCACGAGGCGGGTATTACGCCGTCGAATGCGTCGGTTAGGTATTCGTATGGGGAGATTGTGGATGTGTTGGCGGAGAGGCATGGTGGTGTCCCGTTTTTGGGGTGCTCGGGTCCGAGGTTCAATGAGACGGTTGCGGGGAGGAATAGTACGGATATGGGGTTTACCGTGTTGAATGAGGTGTGGTATTATGAGCATGTGAGTATTTTTCTCGAGTATTTTTTTTGTCTAGGTGGAAAATAGTGGTCTTGCTAACGAGGATTTTGTTGTAGGTCTACGGTCGCCCTCAGGAAGGAAACACGATTCCTGTTAATGCGTCGGCGAGTTACCTGACCAACTGTGCGAAAACAAAGGACGCCATTTTCTACCCGGAGCGAACGAATGGTTCGGAAAAGGTTCCTGCGGTTCCGTACTAAAAGCAAGTGTACTAGTGGTTGTGTAGCATCTTTCTTATACATTTATAGCATGTGAATAATGGATGCGGATAGAAAAACGAACAGTAACGTAGATATGCAAATGACAGCAACATCAGAACAAAAGAACATAACTTCATAAGTAATCTATACAGGTAACATTTACTATTCTAGAAAAGATTAACCTATTAAGCTTGTACATGTATACAGTCATCGTCATTTGCCGCTGAGCTCTCCACTGCCTGGTTTTCTGACCCAGCTCTCGAGCCAGTGGTAGTGGCATTTTCATCTTCTGCTTGTTTTATTGCAATCTCTCCATGTGCTTTGGCGTGCTCACCAGATCGCTCGGGAGCCTGCATTTCATCCTCATCCTCGCCTTCCTCTTCGTGTCCTTCTTCGTATTCCTCGTATTCCTCTTCATGCTCCTCGTCCTCATCAGCAGCATGACTGTCAGCCCTATCCATATCTACATCTTTTCTCTCTGGGCTTTGTTTTTGCCTGGGACTTGCATCATGTTCACCTTGCTCCTTCTTAACGGACTTGTCAGCCTTGGCTGCAGAACGGTGACCATGTGACCGCGTATGAATAGTGTGGTCGCATTCCTCTGAAAACACTTGACTAGCATAGTCATGTTGCTTCCGGGATGCGTCCAAACCTTCCGGGAAGATCTTGCCCATGATCGCCTTGTGCTTATCGGTCGCGTTCGGGTGAGCTGCAAGCCCGGTAGGGCTGGGTGTGTCAGCCGCACTGACCGGGGCCGCGTATTGGATGCTTGCGGGCGTAGGAGAGTGGCTAGATTCATTTTCCTTGCGGGCATGCACCTTACGCAGATTGGCGGCTGACGATTGCGAACGCATATCAGGACGGCCATCCTTTCGAATAAGCACACCATCCGCGTTGCGCACCGGCTTTGTACGAGTCCTCTTTGCAGAGCCGTACGCCTCACCTGGAGGCCCAAAGCTGATGCCAGCCGTCACCCCTTGTAGGCCGAGACTTGAAGTGCGATCATTTGTCATGTAGCCTCCGCGCGCGCCACCACTGCCACCACTGCCACGGCGCGCTATGCTACCGCGACCGGAGCGTGCCATGTGGGCGTGGAAGTCTTCTGGACTACCTTGTGAGCTGCGAAGGCTCTGCCAGTCATCCGCTTCCCATTCTGGTGTTGCAAAGGTGCCATGAGGCTGGACAAGCATGCTCTTTCGAACTCTACCGCCCCGACTGCCGGGTCCTCCGCCGCCACGCCCACGCCCACGGGGTCGATATCCCATCATACGTTGGGAATCGGCCCGCCAGCTGTCGTCTGACGGCGCATACTGCGGGGTATATGGAGAATAGGAAGGTTGCTGCTGCGGTTGAGACGAGGGAACCTGGTCAGCTACAGGATTTTGAGATGTAATGGCATGTGCAGGCGTTGGAAATCGAGCGTCTGTCGGTTCTACTGCGGCACGACTAGGTGGTGGTTGCGCGGCAGTGTAGCCAGGGAATGGCTCAGCTTCGCCCAGTTTTGGCCGCTTTGGGGAACTTGGCCCATGCATGGTGCTCTCCTGGGGGCTGTCCATGCCGCTTTGGGAACTTCGTTTCACTCCAGCGTTGACAGTCGCCCATCCGCTGCTCTGACTAGGCACAAGCTCACTTCTCGGTGTGGCTTCCACTACAGGCTTGGGTGCTGGCTGTGCAAACGATGGCTGGTGGTGCTGACCACCTGAGGCACGGCGAGATGCATCGCTGGCCTGTGGAATCGTTGGGGTGCTGGGGTGAGATGACACCGCCGCATGCGTCGATGGGATAGGTGCAACTGCCGTCTCACGTGGAAGTTGGAATGTGTGTGATGGCGGCTGAGATGACGCAGCCTTGGCACTTTCTTCGAGTCGGTAGATTTTGTTCTTCATGATCTCAATGTGGAGCTTTAGATTGTCGAGATCGCTTGTCTTGTGGGACATGACGGCGATTTGTTGTGTCATGAGTTCGAGTGCCGAGTCTTGAGCGGCCATCTGGTGGCTTGGGGAAAAGACGGATTTGCGTGATTGCTTGTCAATTCTCCAAGCCTCCATCTCTCGGCTGATGGCTTCCATTGCATGGCGCATGCCTTGCATTTCGTGTTGTAGTCGTGCTGCAGACTCTTCCACCTTTTGGATGTCGGCCGTCTGTCGGAACAACTGGGCCTGAAACTCACGACGAAGGGATTCCTCGACTTGTTGAAAGGTCTCTTCGCCACGACGTATATCTCGAGTGTGAGCAGCCAGGGCGCCGCTATTTTGAGAAATTTGTGTTTGTAAACGCTCAATAGCGTCCATGCCCACCATGCCAGGTGAGCGAGGGTACTGGTGACCATTTGTCTGTGATGTTTCGGGGGCAGGCTGTGGTTTAGACACACTACCCCGAGACTCACGCACATTACCAGTGGGGTGTGTGGCGGATACTTGTTGCGGGGAATCAGCCTGGTGTATTGGCTCCGCTGCGGGGGATGAAATTGATGGTCTTTTGCTTGGTGCTGGTTGAACAGCACTGAGCAAGGAATTGGTCACTGGAGGAGAATGTATCGATGACGATAATTGTTTTCGTGACTGTCTGTCGTGATCAATGGGGTACATGAGATGTTGCTTTGCGGCATCGCGATCGAGATCGTGACGTATGCCCATTTGAGTATGAGAATACGCCGATTGGTGCAACGACGGCATGCGTGTGTCAACCTCCATGGCTTTGGTCCACGATGGGTTGGGAATGTTGTTTGGTGGAGAAGAAGATGAAGATGATGATGAAGGAGGAGGACTAGGCGTCTCCTCAGCAGCTAATAGGTCTGGTGCAATGTCTTCACGCGGTTCGATGACAACGATCTGCCCTGGAGCTATCTCACATTGCAGCTCAATGCGGCTTAGGTTAAAGAGATCGCGGCCACTACGCGAAATGAGATGTTAGCCGTCTGAGGTAAGTCAAAGTAATAAGCTTTATGTGTATTTGAATGGATAATCTCATCAAGGCCTCAATCGACAGCAAGATGCAAACAAACTCGGTGAGCGATGATGCAAGGGAGGTGACTCACCGAAATTTCCCTTTACCGGCAGGCGCAGTGATGACAGTGCAACCAATTGATGTCTCGCCGCAGCCAGGGTGTGGGCAGGACAAAGGCTGGATGGTGCTGGCAAGGTGTCAGCTAATAGGCAGACAAAAGTACGACGTGAACGGAACGGCAGTAATGCGGAACGTGAGAGACAGGTAGCGGGCTGGCGGGTTTAATAGATAAAAAAGCGTATAGTGTGGAAATTGTTTGGACCGCACTAGCGCAAGTGTGCTTAGGAAAGAGAATAAAAAATTAAAATACCATGTCACTGAACTATACCAGGAGGCGACAACGTATAATCGAAGGGCGCCTGATGATGTGATGGCTGACTGCTACCAAAAGGGGAAAAGGTGCGAAGGGAGAAGAGACATGCGAGGGCTAATAAGCTTACCATCCATTGAGAGCCGTGCCCTTGAGTGCAGGCTCGGGGGAGCCAGCAGTCTTCAGGCGCGATGAGTAGGAGCCGAGCAGGGCAGGAACATGAAGAGTGCCAGTGATTCGACTCCACGAGTTGTAAAAGTCGCCTACGTGGGTGCGGCAGTGCCGGCAGTAGCCCTTTGTCGATCGAGCGATGATGGGGAGCGAAGCAGGTGGTGGCGGGGGTCTAGCAGCACTTTGGGCAAAGGGCGGTGCCGACTGCTGAACTCTAAACTGGTCGGCATTTCCATGCACAATGGATGCAGTGTGAGACGCAGAGCGGTGATGTTGTTGGGTGCTCATGCTGTCTGGAGTAGTCTCACTAATACGAAACTGTCTTGTGCTTGCCGTAGCCAGCCCATTGAGACGGACCGAAAGGATAGATCTCCGAGCCACAGTATAGGCAAGGCGACGAGGATCTTGCGCTTGTTGCTCGCCAACTGCAGGTAAGCGGAGTAATACACTGTGGGAGCCAGGAATGCTCTATAGTGATTACCAAAGGCGGGCAAGGGGATGGTCAAGCACAAGCGTCGAGGGGTGGTGGTGCTGTGAGCGCCAATTGCGCAGTGCGGGCAGAAGTGGTGGTGGGTGTGGGTGACACTGCAGGAGGGTGTGTGAGTGTGAGTGAAAGAAGAATCAATGGATGGACAGGACAGGACAGGCGGGATGGAAGGGTGGGATCAAGTGTTGAATGAGTGTGGGAAAGCAACGAGTGGGATTGGAGGCGGCGGCAAGGGCCAGGAAAAGGCAAAGAAGGGGAGCGCGCGTATACCGTGCGGCCAGGGTGGAAAAGCAAAGTTAGGGAGAGATTTAGGACAGGTGAAATAATTAGCACAGGCTTATTCATTATTGGCTGGCTGCGAGTCCCGGTGGGGCCTAGCGCGCCTCGTTATTTAGAGGTGCTCTATCAGCTATTACGAATAAGCCTTTGAGCCGTGTGGTGTCGCAAGCTCGACGCGCTAGCTGTTGCGCATTGTGCATCAGCCTTTCAGGCCCTCACCGGGCCATGCTCCTTTTGACGTCTGTCGTTTATGCGGGTGGGCCATGTACGGTAAGATGCGACGCTGCCTGCGGTTAGTCGCATTATCTATGGTATGGACTTACATATACTGGGAAGCCCATATATACGTATACAGATGCCTACACCTACACTACCCATCACAACAACGCCCAATTAATCGCCACGGACACCCATCCTATCCTTATATACATATACATACATACATACATACACGTTACATACCTAAGACATCCATATTCCCAGTAAATAAACTTACTTAATACTCGATATACGTAAGTATGCACGCATGTACATATACTACACACAATCGAGAGTAAGCAAAAGCGGCTCGTGACGACAATCATCATTCATCGCTTTTTGCCACAATTGGCCAGTGTTGGACAGGCCTCCAAGGTTTCATGGTTGTCATGGCCCAATAAGCATGGCACATGGCAAGACGGGCTGATAAGACCAGCGCGCACGGAGGCTTTTGAATATATTTTACATTTCATTCCCATATATACATATACATTGCAACTATAAACTCTGTCTTTTCCTTCTCGTATGTACCACTATTATTATATAGCGTTGGTGCCTCTTTGTCTCTGATATAGCAGGCCCAGATTACCTTTGCCCCCAATAGGCAAGCCCTTTGGACCTGGCGCCAGCTCGTTACGAGCTGGGCACTATGATACTGCTATATGGCGGCAAGATAGCAGCTTGGCTAGCGTGCCCAACTCGCAGATCCCCATGGCTGCTAGGCTACTACCAATCCAGCCCTTCATGTAGTCATCCGCTTTGCAAAAAATTTGATTTTACTTTCTGGATCCGACACTACGGGGCCTAAGGCAATGCGCTAACATAGTCTTAGCCAAACATGATATGAGCAGGGTTCTTGATTGTCGTCCGTGCAATTGACATGCCAACTGGCCCAGTAATATCTACTTGGACACACTGAAACGGCAATTAGACGATTTTATCCCCGGCTGCATTCAACCGATCGTTGCATCCCGCAATGCATACCAACGTTTCCGGTACCCCTCGGCATCCGGTCTTTTCCATACACTTTTTGCTCAATTACCCGTCATTACCTGTCGGACCCAACTGCCTGTTTGCTCAAACACGCCGACATTCTGCGTGTCACAAAAATGCTCTAGCGTTGGCTCCCACCCCCCGTGGCCAAACACAAAACGAGACGCACCACACATTGCTCTCTCGTAATAATAGCCTATGTAGTACGTACTCTACTTGACCACCATGAACCCGACACCATTGCGTGCATCCTGGCATGCTTTGGACAGCGCCTGCACCTCCGTGTCTGTCCATTGCACGCTGAGATTGTCCCATTTCTTCGTTGCAAACTCACGCCGGTACTGCTGGTTCATGGCTTGCAGCCGTCGAATGTCTCGAGGATCGCCCGTCCCACTGTACACAATAAAGGCCGTGCAGCGTGGCAGGGACTGGTAAACCTGGCGGATCCGCTCAACCGTTCTCGAAACAGCGTCGCCAAGCTCAGCGCCTTGTAGCTCCACATCCACATCATCATCGCCTTGTCGACTCAAGCCCATTCGCTCAAGCGCCGTCTTTCGAATCACCTCAACATCTGCTGACTTGGCATCATCCCACCATCCTCGTGCAAGCTCAAGTTCCCGCAGACGGCCCCAGACAAAATCAATCTGGTCGGCAGTCCCATCTCTGCCTTCGGCTTGGCCCTTGAGGGTTCGATCAATTGCTTCCACCACTTCATCGTCCGTTTTGCATCCTATCGAAACTTTAGCTTGACCACCGTGGCCTCTGTTTGGGTCACCCCAGTCGACGACCGCTCCCGCTCGATAGGCCTCGTTTGACTTTGGTCGCATGCTCCGTCCTAGTCTTTTGAAAATCGACTCGGCATTCGTGTCACTCGAGCCCCACCTCGGGCCCTTTTCACATTTCTGCTTGACCAGATCGAGGCATGTTCGAGCGTCTTCTACACTGTCGTGACCCTGTGACCCTTTCTGCACCTCGCGCTTGAGATACTTTTGCGCAAGCCATTTCAGCGACTGCTTATACGGCGGGCCGCGCGGATGTGGATAGAGAATACCCGTGTCGACGATAAAGGGATGAGTCAGCTTTAGTGCATTGAGATCAGAGTTTAGCGAATGTCCCACAAGGATTGTGCGCGGCGTGATGAGCTCCAGTAGCTCCTTTTGTATGTCGGCGAGTGTCGTTGTGACATCCTGAAGCATGGCCGCTGTGATACCCGACCACTGTGTTAGATGGTCCTTGATACCAATCTCGGGCTTGACAAGCTTATCCAAGACTACCTTGCCGTCCCAATCCATTAGACTGATGCGCGTAAGCACAAGCTCATCGTTCTCAGCTTTACACATTTCACAGTCCATGGAGAGGATCTGTCTCCCAGCACTCAAACTGCCTTGCTCTATCTCTTCTTCGGGTACTTGTCCTTCGTCCACATCTGCCACATGGCTATCCACCCAGCCGTCATCTGCAGTCTGCTTGGCGAGTTTCCTCCTCTCATGGTTAGCCTCCTTGGATTCGGGCGTCGTGAACATGGCTGGATGCAGTACATATTCGTTCTCCTGCTGCTCCATGAGCGTGGCGATATACTCGGTGATGCGTGTGCGTCTGTTCTGCCAATGGCTTGAGTTCTGTGGCATGGGACCCTTGTGGTTGCCAGTCCGCTTCATTTGCTTTTCTTCCTGTGTCTTTGGAATCTGCGAGGTGAGCATGGTATGGATGGGCGAATGGAGGCGCATGTACTGGTTGTTGCGGTGTTCTCCAATGGCTTTGATGGGCCACACATGCTCGAAAATATCGGATAGAGGTTGCAGCGGTACAGGCAGGCGTTCAGGCTTCAGACTGGCTGGGTAGAAGTCGCTAGACGAGATGGACAGCCGCTTTGGCTGAGACTCGGTGGCCTCGTCTCCTTGGGCGGGCTGTGACGCGGCTTCCAGGGCAACCTGTCCGTTAAACATGCCCACGTCCAGACCTGGGACCATGAGCATAACGACTTGCTGGATGTTTGCACGGCTTCGCACAGAAACCCATTGAGGCGCCGTTCCGTCAGCAAGCAGATAAAGTACCAACGCCTGCAGATCTGTGATCTTGACATGCGAGTTGAGGCGTGCATGGTGTGAGTGCTCAATGGCCGGGTAGCTCCTCTGCAGCTTTCGTTCCTTCCTGCGCTCCTCCTTGGACAGACCGTCATCCTTGTGCGCGACCGAGGCATCTTGGGTGGGAGAGGGTGAGCGTGATGCAGAGTCACGTGAATTGTGCTGCTTTCTTCTCTTGCCGACGACTGTCCAGCCTTCGGTAGCTTCGTCTGGCTCATCTTCGCCGCGCATGTGTGCCAAAGTCGCGCCCAGCCCGACGTCGACTGGACGCCGGTCGTCGAAAGCACTGCGTTTTCTTTTGGCCATGTTGCCACTTGTCCGGTTTGGCGAGGCGAGATTGGGCCGCTGCAATTGTGTGCAAGAGTCGTGTTGCGCGATGTTCACAAAATGTTTGCCCGTCGACCGCACTGACGTGACGCTAGTAGCAGGCGGTCCTTCCGCCCTCTGGACCGCACTTGACTTTCATCTTTGCATCTTGCCATTCCTCCTACACACACATTCCACAAAGTGATCAGATGCGTTCCTCTGGCCGGCGCGATTCTATATGCTTCAATCAAAGTCATTTAGTTCGAAAATTAGGAATTTTTTCACGCTGGGGAACGGCCCCTTGATGCAAATCAGCAAACACCCAGCCGGCTCTAGGAGGACCTCCCATGGTATCCTTGTTGTGGTTCCCGTTCCCTCGACCATCCAAGCATGAAATCTACTGCTCTTTTGTTTCCCTAGGGCATGGAAGTGAAATATTATTAATAGTTATAAGAGTCCTGGGCTGGATGTTTTCAATATTTGCGGCTACTGATTGCCAGGGGCCCTTTGTCGACTTAGCGCAGTGGTCCCGATACGAAGTAAGTAAGACCCGCATGGCCACCTTGCTCAAGTTTCGGAACCGATTGTATTGTGGATCTTTCCGGAGCGCAATCTATCCAAATTCGCAATAGTCACCTACTGCTCGGCCCGGACGTGGTATCCACACTATCCCGTTGATTTTCGCATAGTAACAGACTTTACCAGGCAGGGAAACGGCAAGGCCTCGAAGGTTTGACACTTCATCGCTTGCCAGGCCCAGATTTCATGAGTCTAGCTTCTCATTTACCGCAATGCAAAAGGTCATGGGCTTATTCATCCACTTTAACATTGTACAGATACGAACTGGGTCCAAAAGTTAATACGGCCAATTTGCGGTCGAGCATCTGGACAACTCGTGTGCCTTGGCAAGACCTATGGAATGCACTATTTTCTCCAACCCAACCCAAGACAACCCGCTCTTGAAGCATTCCAAGAGCGATGTCTTGAGAGTGGCTGCGCAATGCCTCGTATAGGTCCTCTTGACACCAGTCTTTGACCTCAGCTACTACAGACGACTGTATAGGGAGCAAGGTGTGTTCTTAGAAACGAAATTGGTAAGGTCGTCCAAAAACTCCATCGCCAACTCATAGTCGCATGGAGCAGATTCTAAATAATTCTACACTAAGCTCCGCAGGATAGAACCTATACTGCTCCGCGGATACTTGGCATATGTACATTTGTTTTTTGTTAGCATAGCCATCGATTGAACTGGGTCCTGGCGCAAAGTTCATTTGTGTTCCAAATGTTATACGGCGTAACGTGTTGTGCGCCTTACCATGATCTGCGTTAGTAAGCCTAGTTCTACATTATAAACTACCCATTTGCCTCTAGTCCCAACGCGCCAACAACACCTCTCCGAGAACTAGCTTCCACACTTCTTGGCGCTGCAGCTGAATAAACTCACGTGCAGGCTTACACAATGCATAATGGCAATGAAGATGCTCGGAATTGTATCGCACGGAGCTATGGTGGAATCCTGTAGGAGCAAAAGGGTCTTCTACGTACCACACATGCCAAGATAGTGGTGCCATGGCATGTATCAAAAGAGAAGTCGTTAATCAGGTGTCAAGGTGAACTCCGACAGACAGTTCAATATAAATATCAACCACAATCATCTCCTTCTTCCTCACAACGCACAGCATCTGATTCCAGCATCCTCAAGACTCACAGCTTCGATTCATATCAAGTTCACCGGTAAAATTCCACTGGCATTTGAGCTGCATAGCTCAATTCTCAGACCAAGTAACTAAAATTCTTCAGAACCCCAACACCAATCACAATGTTCGCCTCCGGTTGGAAGAAAGCCCTCAGCGTCGCAGCCGTCGTGCTCGCACTCTCCAGCGGCCAAGTCCTCGCAGCCTGCACCGACGGTCCCGGATGGACCCCTGAGGAATTCGCCGAATACCAGTCTCTCAACGACACCACTGGCTGGGCTGGCATGGAAAAGCTCGCACAGTGCACCATCGACGCTGATGAACTCTCTCCCGCGAAACCCCTTTCAAGGATCGAGGCTCGAGCCGGAGGCCGCGAGTGGCAGGGTTACAGCTCCGGTGGATGCTCTGGTGCTCAAACCGCTGTCACTTCCGGCTTTGGATGCGGTGTTTGCGTCAGTGCTACCAACTTCTTCTTCTACAGTGGTTGGCTGTGGAGGGAGCGCGCAGCGAACCCTTACCCTACTGCTGATTACTACACTCAGTCCGGGTGCCGCGGAACTAAGCTTCATCACCAGGGTATTGAGGGTAGTCAGACGACGTCTTGCAACAACGTCAACCGCGCTGCGTCTGTTATCCTCTACCAGGGTTGCTAGTGGCAATTACACATGAGTTGGATACAGTTGCCGACAACTGGGAAGGAAAGGAGCAGGGTTGGGAAGTGGAGGATGTGGAGGAAAAGTTGGGAGCGCTTTTGGACATTCGTTTATACATACATTTTTGGCTATTTTGTATCTTTTTCAATTGCTGAGTGGCGGGGATGTACTGTCTAGGCTATCAATCAATTTGAAAAGATCTTATAACTCGCTGTGCCACAGAATGATTATGCGTACAAGACTTTAAACATGGGCAGAGTTTGGTAAAAGAAGGACTAGACATCAGGACAGCATGATCAAAACAATGTAAATTCTTGAACTAAGCAATAATATCTAAGCAACAATATCAGAACACGTTGGCTATTGTCACTTCGTAGATGCCTTTGATTTTAAGTCCAACATTTTCTCAAGCGGTGGTAAGGTAAGGATGGCAACATGATTTTGATGCTATTTGCAATAACCAAGCATATTCTATAGGATCAATCACAGTCTATATTCGGAGAAAAAAACAGTGCTTGTTGTGTACCTCTTGTTTCAATTCACAACATAGCATATATATTGCCAGCATGCTCTCGAATAGATTTCGAATAAACAATCCATCTCTGCTATGCACACATATCCGGACTCGATATGCAATTTGGTGTGAAGACTAGCGTTGTTTGTTTTACTCTGGAATAACATGATCTTTGGCATCGACACCCGCCTTCCATCGATACGTCGACGCAACATGCTCGTCCGGAGGACCTGTCTGTCCCTTGATTCCATAGAAATTCTCTCGGTACGTGCCACTAGGAACTGCATAGTCATTCCAAAACATCCCGCGCTTTCTCAACTCTGGAAGCAGCAACTCTACAACATCTTTGAAAGATTGAGGAAAGAGCGCATATGCCTGCGCATTTGTTAGTTCAGTACCAGCACTTCCAAGGATAATGGCTTACGATATTGAATCCATCCACATCCGCTTCGTCAACCCATGTTTGGAACCCGTCTGCTATCTGTGACGGAGTTCCGACAAAAATAGGACCGATTCCGCCAATGCTGATGTGCTCTGCCACTGTGTGCTTAGTCCATTTGGATGTGCCGGGTGAGAAGCGAGCGAAACCCTCCACCGTCGACCGCACCGCATTGCTATCAACGTGGCGCAACTCCTCTTCGTCACCATACTTTCCCAAGTCGATCCCAGTCCAGCCACAGAAAAGCGCCAATGCACCTTCCAATGACGCGTACTTTCGGTACTCTGCAAGCTTCGCTTGTGCCTCCTCTTCTGTCCTGCCTATAATGGGAGTCGCAAGGGCCAAAAACTTGATGGAACGCCCGTCTCTTCCAAACTGCGACGAAGCAATCTCCCTGATCTCAGCAATGTTACCTTTGCACACGATAGGCGCGTGTGCAGAAACAAATATTGCTTCTGCATTTTGCGCCGCAAAAGATTTGCCTGCTTTCGAGGCACCCGCTTGCAGGATCAACGGAGTCCGTTGTGGACTAGGTTGGCAGATATGCGGACCGGGTACCTCGAAATACTTGCCTTTGTGGTTGATTTGTCGGATCCGATCTGGATCAGAGAACATGTTCTTCTTTCGATCACGAACAACAGCATCGTCTCGCCAAGAAGACTCCAAGAGCTTATACATGACCTTGACATACTCTTCAGCTTGGCCATAGCGCTCATCGTGCTATACAAGTCAGCAACATATTTTCATCGGCGGGAGCACTTACCGCCAACTGCTCCTTCATGCCCATGTTCCTCGCGGCGGAGTCCAGATAGCTCGTCACAATCTATTAAAATTAGCAGGAGTATCTTTGGTCGGAGTCGGGGTTGCTTACATTCCAGCCTAGTCTGCCAAGAGTCAGTAACTGAATCAGTATCTAGGGAAGCAGAACATTGACAGCGTACCGGCCCTTTGTCAGATGATCAACAGTAGATAGTCGTCGAGCCAAATGATACGGCTGTTCATAAGTAGTCGACACTGTCACACCGAAACCAATGCTTTTGGTCGCTGCGGCCATTGCACTGACAACTGCCAGCGGCTCGTTGACTGGCCACTGAGCACCCGACCTTATTGCTGCATCAAGATTACTATTGTACACATCGTAACCCCCGAGAACATCAGCTATGAAGATGCCATGGACTTTGGCTTCATCGAGTAGCTTTGCAAGGTCTACCCAATGGTCGATGTTGTTGAACTCATGAGAGCGATCGTCAGGATGCTTCCATAATCCTGGCGACTGATGGCCACTGCCTGTACAGAATCCAGAATTAGTTCTCCAAAACTCTCTACAAATTCCATATACAGAGTATACTGATTCTGATAGGACGTAGCGCGTATCAACTTGGACTTACACATTTCCACAAAGGCATTGATGATCAACTCCTTTTTAGGCTTGTCTTCGCCATTCTTTTGCCTCCCATTTTTCGTAGCTTCACCACCATTTTCTCGCTTCCTTTTCGTCATGTTTAGCGGTTATAGGTGTCCGGAGTTTGGCTGCTCAATCTCGCCGAGGCACATGCGAGTAGGTTGAAGCGGATGATGTGATTTCACCCGCCTTTAACGCCATCGCTTATCTGTAAACTCTAACAACACTCGAGCCGGGATACAGTAATCCGAACCGCTACTTCTCAACGCTCTCCTCCGATATAGGAGTTACTCCACTACTTTATTACATTTCTGGTAATGATAGTTCGGCCCTTCGCTGCCATTTTACCCCGCTGCCGTGTCACGCCAGACTACTCCAACATGGCGACAACCCTCTTACTCCACCCAATGCTTCCTTTCCCGGCACGCACGCACGCAGTTCAAGTGCATGTTTAGCCTGTCTAGCCCATGACGCACTATGACGAATCTTTGTTGCGGGACGCGACATGCGTGGGGCTGCCGGCACGACACTCACACAGTATGACTTTGGCGTGGGTGCAGGGACTTTGAATGACCTTAAAATGTCTCACTGAAGCCATTGATATCACAACTAAAAATGGAATCGACAAAGAAACGCACGCGAAGCTCCGCAGCGGAATTCTCTTCGAGATCCTCATCTGGGAAGAGAGCGAGAACACAGAACCAATTTCAACAGAAAACATCAGTATCACAACCACCTTCAGAGCAGCATGCACTGTTGTTACATGCAGCCCGCCAGCCATATGACCTCTCGACCAGTCACGCCACTCCAACCATCAAACTTGGGAATGAACTCCTGATCAGGGTTGAAGCGATTGGGCTGAATCCAATTGACTGGAAAGCACCGTAAGCCTTGAACTTGGTGACGCCGCTCCTGTTCTCTTCATCTCACACTCAACAGTGATTTTGGTTTTGGAATCCCGACACTGCCATATATAGCAGGTCGAGAATTTGCTGGAACCGTTATCAAAGTAGGAGACGAAACATCATCTCGTTTGAAGCCCGGCGACGTTGTAACTGTACCCTCGACTGATTATCGAGACCTCCGCAAGGCTGCATATCAACAATACAGCATCGCCTCGTCATTCAACACAATCAGAATCCCAAAAGATATTTCCATCAACTCTGGTAGCATCCTTGGCGTTGCATTTGTATCAGCCGTCCTTGCTTTGGGAATATGCATGGGCGTCAACTTCAGCAGTATCGAAGATGGCCCTGATCTCCTCGAGATGGTACGAAACCTAAACCCTGAGACACTTCCCGCAGACATACGTCAAGAATGCCTCTCCAGCATCTCGCACACCGAACGAGCAAACCCCGGAGATTTTCTCGTAGTCTGGGGCGGCAGCTCAACCTGTGCACACGTAGCAAAGCAACTCGCCCGTCTCGCAGGCCTCAAAATCATCTCCGTAGTCGACACCGCGAAGCATGGACTTAGACTCTCAAATACCGACCACATCCGCAGCGACCTGATTGTCGATTCGCACGACCCGCAGCGAGCAATACAGATTATCCGGGCTAGCACGGGTCACAGCGCACGCTTTGGCTTCGACACAATCGGCAAAGAAACGGCTACGCACCTCCTTCATAGCCTAGCGCATCCCAGCGAGCATGCTAAGCATTTGCACCGCGCGGGGGCCAAACCTCCAACTCCACCGTCTACCCCGCTTGGGGAAAGCCCGCAGACTGCTCGCTCGCATCTAGTGGGTATGGCCGGATTGCCTAAAAAGGACGTGCCGGGGGGTGTGGTATTGCATAATGTACCTATAAAGCTTTACCATGAGGTACCCGAGGTAGGTGAAGAGATTAGTGCGTGGTGTGAGCAGTTGTTAGCAAAGGGTCTCTTGGTACCGCCGGATGTCGTGGGAGTCGTGAAGGGTTTGGGTGAGATTAACGGGGGACTGGATAGAATGCGGAGGAGAGAGGTCAGCGGAGGTAGACTAGTAGCTGTGCTTGACTGATGACTGGGGGAGATCGTTGCATTCTATTGGCGATACAGAAAATTGACATGGGCGTTGGTGGTATAGTGTATCTTGTTCAATACCAAGGTCGTTGATATAGCTGATTTGGTATTTGCTTGAGGTTATGATAATGTAGAGAGTGCCTTGCAGTTGTTTACGGGGAAAATAGTATTACAAATGCATTTCTATTCTCAAATCTACAATACCTCCTAAGAGTTCTCGCTTTACCACCGTTCTATCAAATCTCACTAACATCCCTTACTTTCCCACTTCCGGTGTTGTATCCCTCACAACAACGCCTGAATCCACCTGCTCAATCGCCGTCAATTTCTTGCCAAACTCCCGAATTACCAACCACGCCGGCCAAAGCGAAACCCCCCATAATGCGAAATTCCAGTAAATTGCTCCCACCTCTGCAAAGACCTTGACACTGGTAATACCATAACTAACCGCTTGCCACGCGCTCTCCGTGCCCCTGAGAAGTGCCGCATATCTGATAACTTCTTCTTCGTTCTCCGCCAGATTGCCAATGACAAAGTACAGGAACAGGTAGTTGATTTGGAAACCGATGGTCAGGAAGATGAAGACGGCAAAGGCACGGCCGAAACCGTCAGATACCCAGTCATAGGTTGGTCGGGAGTCGCGGAACTCTGTGGCGAGAACGGTGGCCCAGATCCACCATGCGCCTTGCAGCGTGGCGATGGTGAAAAAGGAAGTACGGGCGCGAATGCGTAGCGCAATGGAGGTGCGATCGAGGTAGGCGCCGAGAAGGTTACCGCAGATGACGGCGATGATGCCTGAGAGGAAGGACCCGAGAGCTCGGGCGCGGACTGAGAACCAGACTATAATTGTCAAGACGGTTAGCTCTCTGACTGTACAATGGAAGACGAGGGGATTTTTAGAGGAAACCAAAGTGTAACTTACGAGCCAAATATGTGAAAAAGACTGCCTCAGCAAACACAGCCTGCCCAATCCACAGCACAATGAGGAGAAACTTCTTCGTAAAAAACAACCTCCCCGTCTCCTTAATCTCAAACCATGGGTCCTTTGCAATTTTCAATTCCACTTTCTTTCCATCCTTCCTCTCCACTTTATCAGGGCTGTTCAAGAAACAGCCTACAACCGGTCCTATACATTGCAACGCAATGAAAACCTGATAAACAACGTATGTGACTTTACCAGCTTTGTCACGTTTCGAATTCAGTCCAAGATTAATTGCGCCGCCGAGAATCTGGCCGCCGAGACGGTAGGTAAGCCAGTATCCGAGAGCTTTTCCTTTGTTCCAGGGTTCGGGGTATGCGATTGCGATTGCGGCTTCGGCCATCCAGAAGACGCCTGCGGAGATGCCGCAGAGGGAGGAACCGAGGTAGATGAACCATTCTGTGCCGAATCTGTTGTTTGTGTACTATGTGTAGTGTTAGAACCATATGTGCTTGGAGACGATAGGAATGGTGAAAGAGATGGGACCTACGAGAGCAGCTGCGTACGGCGCATATCCAATTCTAAAGCGACGTTAGTTGAATGCAAAGAAATGGTAGTAGGTTGGAAAGAGAGAAAACTCACGTTCCAAAAATCAAAGCACCCTTGATCCCGATGTACTTGACTATCACACTGCTGAAGTAGCAACTAACCACCATCAAGCAAAAGGTAAGTGCATTCCCTGCATTGACGAGATGCGGCGATTGCGCGCCTCCAGCACCTAGACTATTCATCGCACCCCATATTCCCGGCGCGCTAAAGTTGCAGAGTCCGAGGATCGTGATGTTGAAGAATGTAGAGTGGTACCATCGAACTGTACCAACATTAGACATTTCGAAACAAACAAAAACATATGAAAGCACAACGAACCTGGATGATCCTGTTTCCCATCATTAACATCACTTGCCGATTCAATCGACGAAACCTTATGATCATCCGCCATGGTAACAATTTCCAAGTACAATATATATAACCGTTTTGCAAAAAAAGAACAACAAAAGTGAACAAAAACCCAGTCCTTCCAAGACCACAAAAGATTCCAGGCAGATGTCCCCCGTTTCTATCTTATCTACCGACAGAAAAAAAGCTCAACTAGAATAATCCCTTACAAACCCTCCCCCATCTTCCCGCCTCCATATCCCGTGTTTGCGCGATACCAAAACGCCTAGCCCCTCCCCATGTCCCTGACCAGATGTGCGAATACTAAGCTTCTGTGACGTGCTTTTCGGCACACACGCACAACTCCACCATCTAGCTAAACCATTCCACTCCCCCCCCACACACGCATACCAAATAAACAATCCTCCCCGAACTTCGGCCAAAAAAAACCTTATTTCACTCGCACTTTGTCCATGCGGAATACACACGTACAACCGAGTCGGGCCGATTAGCGTAGGAAAGGGTACGTTGGCGACACTATGAGCGGACAGCACGCCATTTTTTTCGTTGCAAGTGTAAGACAAGCAGCGTTGTTTCTCTTTTTGCTGACGGAAATGTCGGAGCGGGGTTTGTTGGAGTAGGTAAGGCGGGGTGGAAGTGGAGATGGGGGGGAGGGATGACGGAATAGATAGGGAAATGTCGTGATTGGAGGTATTACTGTGTACGGTAGTACCGTAGAGCATGGGCGGGTGTGTAAGAGGGTCATGTTAGTCATGTTAGTAGGGGTGTGGTTTGTAGTGGTGAGTCTACTTGCTGTTTTTTTGGGTATGCGAAGGGGGAGGGAAGCGGTCAAGGCATAGGGGGGTGATGATGAGGCATAGAGATGATGGGGATAGAGGGTTTTTATTGATCAGGAGTCTATAGTTTGTGAAAGTAAGGTTTGCATTGTATGCAAAAGAAGTGAGCTATGGAATGAGAATCGTTCAATTCTTCTTCTGTGCGCCTGGGAGATCCCACCAAAGTTCGTGAAGGTTTCTCAGGTCGACATCTTGAGGTGGTTTAAGGTAGGAAGTGATATCCACCGATTCATCCAGTTCCGCCTGCGTATACCCATTCCCGAAGTACGCGAATCGGTTGCCCTTGTCTTCTCGTTCATACTCCCAGTCTTCCCAGCGTGGTTCGCGTCTGACGATAGTAATGTGAGCTGCGGAGCCAGGCCAAAGCCCGTGAATGCGCTGACCGGGTAGACCACCATTGTTCCACGACGAGCAGTTATCAGTTAGCACTGTAGTGGGGAAGAAAGCATCGCAGTAGTCGATAAAGTCGTCGGTGGCTTCTTTCGTTGGCGCAATAGACTTGATTCCTTGAGAAGAAACCTTGCGGAAGACTTTGGCGAAATAGGCGAGTGATGTTTCCACACCTTGCGGGACAGTGCCCGAGGGTCCTGTGGCATGAGGACCAGCCAAGAAGAAGAGGTTCGGAAAACCAGGAGTAGCAAGTCCCATGTATGTGTATGGGAAACCCCATTTGCCGTCGGGTTTCCAGGCTTTGTTCAGATCTTCGCCATTTGCCTTGATGGGGAACGGAGGAACGAGATCTGTGTTTGCTCCTGTAGCGCAAAATATAGCATCGAATTCATAATGCTTCCCATCTATTGTTTCGATGCCAGTGGGTGTGAAGCGTTTGATGGGTGTTTTCACCAGCTCAGCATTGTCTTCTGTGAGTGACTCGAGGTAACCTGGCCCAGGTGTCAAGCGCCTGCAATGCGGCGAGAAGTCTGGGATGAGGCCATCTAGAAGTTCTGGTTTCTTAGCAGAGCGTTTCTTCATGACCTCGGTAAATTGCTCCTTTATTCCAGCGTTTTCTTTGGAGCCGCGTACCATTGCGCGAAATCCTCTCCAGTATCGATCTTCCAGCTCTTTGCGGAATTTTAAGTATGTTTGGGGATCTTTGAATGTCTCGCGCTTTTCTTCAGGATAAGGTTGTGGCTCAAAAGTACGCTCGTCGCCCGCCCACGATGTTGCAATCCATGTGGGATTTCGTACAAAGTGCGTGACATGTTTAGATACCCGTTGTAGGTTTGGTACGACCTGGATACCGCTTGCACCGTTTCCAATAACCGCGACGTTTTTGCCCTTGGGGTCGAAAGAGTTGTCCCAGTTCGATGTGTGTCTCAAATGACCTTGATACTCGTCCAGGCCAGGGTAATTGGGCAGCTTCCATGCGTTAAATCTCCCAACCGCAGCGATGACAAAGTCAAACGTCTCGGTTGAGGTCTGGCCATTTTCGAGATTATGCACTTGGAGATTCCATTGGGACTTGGCATTGTCCCATTCTGCTTCGTCAACGCGATGTCGCAGTTTGACATACTTATACACATCATGCTTCCTCGCCTGCTCTTGCCAATAGTCACGGATTTCAGCACCCTGGGCGAAAATCTCGGACCACTGAGTGTTTGGCGAAAATGTCGATTGATAGACATGAGCAGGTATATCACATCGCACTCCAGGATAAGTGTTTTCCAGCCATGTTCCGCTCTGGGATTTCGTTAGAAACGTAGTGATGACTAGTGCATTATAAACTTACCACATCGCTATTCTTCTCAAAGATGGTCAACTGAAGGCCAGGGACCTTGGCCGGTAGCAAGATACCAGCACTAATGCCTGAGAGTCCAGCACCAATAATACCGACTTTGATCTCTCGCACACGGTCAATGTGACGATTAGGATCAATCTGGAATCTTGAAACGGGGTATGGTATGCTCAAGCTTGGGTGAGTAGGTGTATTCACATTCTCAGTTTCTGCCGGGGGTGCGAGGTGCCCTGTAAGCTGCGCAACGCGTTGAGTGGATGTCTCTGCCTTAGCTTCTGATGTTGTTTTGTCTGCATCAGGGATTACTGAGTTTCGCGCCATTACTAGATATTAATGGCGAGTGTTGGGTAGTAGCAGTGGTGACCGAGGTGACGATTATTTGATGTTCCTGGCTTGTACAACGTTTCCAGGATGAAATACATAATGTACATATGTCCTTGAGTGGCCCATGGCACCATCTCGGTTATGCCGCTATCGGGTTTCCGTCGTGCATAGATACGGAAGCACGCCTTCTCCCCACCTGGTGACGGAATGGCCAAAGAGCCTCCGACCCCGCCAAGCATAGACATGCTTACCCACCAAATTGGAGTCATCGGTAAGAACATCACGGGGTCAGGAATCCTGAGGCTTGATAATGAAGCTTGGTAAAGGCTTTCAAGCTCGAGGGACCGGATATCGGCACACTGGCGCGTGGGCTGACATGGTATCTCCACACTCCATGTTTTACCCCGCGAGCTTAAGCGGACGACATGGCTTCAGGGAAGTCGATCTGGGGAATGTAGAAACAAATGTGTATATTTACATGCTAAAAAAAAGTGATTGAACACTTTATCCAGAGCTCGTTGCTCATGAGGCGGTGCGTGGGTTGTGATGGGTTGCGATTTCCAGCAGTTCCGAAGTTCCGACGTTCCGAATCAATGGCAAGAAGCTTGTTTCAACCCTTCAAGCTCCTCAACTTTGAGCATCCCCCGATACATACAGCCTACCTATTCGTCCCAACGTGAGCAATTTTCTTTTTTCTCACATCACGGCGGTCAAAGATAACGTTTATGATGACGTGAGCGTTTTGTGGGGAAATGGGGAATATACTTACTACATGAGCACTGGCTTCGGCGCTGACGCATTAGAGTTTCAGAGTAAGTAACTCGTGCTCTTCTGCCCAATATCGACTGTCGATCACACCGCGTAGGCGCTTTGGAGATGAACGAGTGGTTCGCCCAATCTGGGGGGCAACACATGCGATTCGGGATAGCGTCACATGCGCGTTACGGTGTGGAGTGGTCCTACTTACTCCTTGATACTAGTACATACTCACATTCACCAAAGACCCGGTTTCGCAGCTAGCGCAGGCTCCTCCCTCTCGGCGCGGGCCCTTGCCTGCGGGCCTTTTGTTGATGCCGACGAAACCCATAAAGCCTCAGGCCCAGCACCTCAGAGGTGGTCGTCCACGTTGTCGGAGACCCCGCAACTCACCTTGATTGCGCCCAGTACCGCTACCACAGCCAAGTATCCCAGTAGTCCAGCCGAGCCATCATTGGCCCCCCACAAGGAGTTTCCATGAAGGTCTTGCTCACTTCTGACTGGGTTGTCGATCAATGGCAAAACCTCGGCCAAGCCGAGATTTGGGCAATGAGACGTCTTGCGTACGTTTCCGACGGTGGGCAGTTGGAGGGTGGCAGTGAGGCAGACCAGCAGAAGAAGGATGCACTACTCGGCGCCCAAACAGTGGGTAGTAGGGTAGGGTGTCGTATAGCATAGTAGAAGGCGCAGCTCGGATAAGAGCTCAGGCCCAGGATAGGATGAAGGACGGGGCCAGCAGGCTCGGCGTGCTCCGTTGCAATGTCGAGACCGTCCACTTAACGCCATCGATATTTTCCAGAAGTTGCATCGGGAGATACACGTGGGGAAACCATTGGAGAGGAACCGCGACGTTGGTGAGATGGATTCAAAAGAGATGACTTGCGGCCAGAAGCGAGCCCACGTTCTAGCATCGTTCACGCTCATTGGCCCGTTGGACTACACTCAGCTCTATCCCGCCAGTCCGCCGCCGCGCCTGCCAAGCTACAGCCAAGGCCCGCCCAAGAGACAGAGGAGGCGCTGGCATCGGCTTGATGTCTCTTTTCTATCTGACCAAAACCGAGAAGCATGTCAACACTCTCACGCTCCACACGTCTTGCCAATGGGAAGCCTACTTTGAGCACACGTTCTCTTGGCAAGACCTCTCACGTTGCGCCTTTTGAGTGGCGGCCGACTAAGGCATACAACTTTCTTGCATGCAGTGTCATTCCGTGGGTGTAGTTCGTTCCCTGGGATTGCTGGGGTGGCCCGATGAATACGGCCTGGAAGCACCGCACATGGCCGAAAATGTGATACGGGCATATATATACATCTGACCCAATCTCTCTTTCCATTATCATCTCAGCTCTGCTTGCGAACAGCACTCCTCACTTGTTCACACGCAGCCTGTATCCAGAGAGGATCCGCCAAGATGCCGCGTCTCACGCAGTACAACTATGTCTTTGCCATAGGCACCTTCTTTGCCATGCTCGATGCATACAACAACGGTGCTAGTACGTACCAAGTCGCCCAAACAACCCATATGATGCAATGCTAACCTTCTCAAAGACGATGTGGCCAACGCTTGGGCTACTTCGGTTTCCTCCCGTTCGGTTTCCTACCGCCAGGCCATGATCCTGGGTACCATCTTCGAGATGGTCGGTGCCATCACTGTCGGTGCCCGTACCGCCGATACCATCAAGAACGGTATCATCCCTACCAGCGCCTTCAAGGGTGATGCTGGTGTCCAAATGTTGGCATTCACTTGCGCCCTCGCTGGTGCCTCTCTCTGGGTCATGTGGTGCACCAAGCACTCTGCCCACGTCTCGTCGTCCTACTCGCTCATCTCCTCGGTTGCTGGTGTCGGTGTTGCTGTCGCAGGTGCTTCTCAAGTCCAATGGGGGTGGAACAAGGGCAAGGGTCTTGGTGCCATCTTTGCTGGTCTCGGAATGGCACCCTTTGCCTCTGGATGCTTCGGTGCCATCATCTTCATGTTGATCAAGCTCACTGTCCACATCCGCAAGAACCCCATTCCATGGGCCATCTGGACCGCTCCCTTCTTCTTCCTCATTGCCGGAACCATTTGCACACTGTCCATTGTCTACAAGGGATCCCCCAACCTCGGTCTCAACAAGAAGCCCGCGTGGTATGTCGCTACCGTCACAATGTCTTGCGGTGTTGGTCTCGCTGCCTTGTCCTTCATCTTCTTCGTCCCCTACCTCCACGCCAAGGTTGTCAAGCGCGACTCCAATGTCCGCTGGTGGCACGCTCTTCAGGGACCTCTTCTGTTCAAGCGTCCCGCCCAAGACAACGCCGACGCTGCGGTTGTTCCCGACTACGCTGTCGTACAGGAAGATGATGAGATCACCCTCGAGCACAACAATAGCGACTCTGAGATCGGCACTGGCGCTGAGAAGGGTACCGTCGTTCAGGAGCAGCGCCAGCTTACTTATAAGGAGCTTGTTCAGCAAGGTGAGGATCGCTTCCACGCCAAGCTTAGGGCTAAGACTGGACCTCTCGCCTGGGCTATGCGCTACCTCCACGAGAACAAGATCGAGAGCGGTGAAATCTATGAGAGGAAAAACATGATCATCACCCTCAAGCGCATTCCTGCCCAGCTCGTCGTCGGTGCTCTCTACGGTGTCAACTACGACATCCACGCTGCTCAGACTGGTATCCACGGCACTCCCGAAGGAAAGCGTATGGAGCGTGTCTACGGCCACGCCAAGAAGTATCCCAACGAGGTCGAGCACACCTACTCTTTCGTCCAAGTCATCACTGCCTGCACTGCCTCTTTCGCTCACGGTGCCAACGATATCGGTAACGCCGTCGGTCCCTGGGCTGTCATCTACAGCGCCTGGAACACTGGCGAGGCTTCCCGCTCCAAGGCTCCCGTCCCCATCTGGCAACTCGCTGTCCTTTCCGCCACTCTGTCTCTCGGTCTCATCACCTACGGTTACAACATCATGAAGGTCATGGGTAACAAGATCACTTACCACTCCCCTAGCAGAGGTATGTTTCTTCCCCAACAACACTCACCTTTCTTTCGCATCCTTTTACTAACTCGCCCCAGGTTGCTCCATGGAAATGGGTGCCGCTCTTACCGTCCTCATCTTCTCGCAATACTCGCTCCCCGTCTCGACCTCCATGTGCATCACTGGCGCTACCGTCGGTGTCGGTCTCTGCAACGGTACTTACAAGGCTGTTAACTGGCAGCGTGTTGGTCTCCTTGTCTTCTCCTGGATCATGACCATTCCTATTGCCGGTACCATTGGTGGTCTTTCCATGGGTATTGTCCTTAATGCTCCTCACTTTACTTCTTAATATGTTACGCCTCGCCCTTTTGAGGGAAGGATGATTTTTACTTGTCATGATACGCATGGGTGTATAGTACTAGAACGAAAGTGCTCTTTGAATTTATCAGTTGGATAGACATTGTTTGCTGTATTGATTGCTTGAATGAATACCTTTTCCTGATGTGGGAACACTCGCGGGAGTGTGAAGATTAATGGCAAGCATTGTCTATAAAAGTAAATTTTAAGTCTCTGGAAAATACTCTGAATAAGAATGTTATGCAAGGAAAATGGTTATAGTATGAGCTTTAGCCCTGAGACTCAATAAAGATTAGTGCATAGTCAAAGGAAATAATACCAAAATGAGCTCGGTAAGCAAGTTTTTATCTGTTGCGATAAATGTGTATATGCACTTGGGTACGTGCGTGTGGATGTTCTGGAATAGTATTTCAGTGGTATCTTGTAGCTTCGTTTCGCAGATACAGTGGCATGTATTTACTTTACGCCCATTGCACAAGTAGACAACGCTTTTTCTCTCATATGCGATTACATTACTTCTCACATACACACTCAACTACATTATCAGTCTTTTTTTGATATTTGACCCGGCAGGTTGGGTGTGTGACGTATCATTCTTTTCCGAGAAGAAGAAGAAGAAGAAGTCTAATTCGCTTTACGCTAAACAAATATAAACATTTCACGTCACAATCACATTACGTTTTCCTCCCACCAAGAGACACAAACACTACAGTTACCTCTCCCCAATCTCGATATTCTCATACGCCGCCAACCCCTTCCCCCTGTACGAATTTCCGGCATTCGACGACGATCCAAACGTCTGCTTGCTGCCTTGTTGCTGAGCTGCATCATCTGGGTTATACCAGATACCAATGATGCGCTTGGCAAGGTAGTGAATTTGCGGGAAACATGTTATGGCGATGCTGAGGAAGGCTTCGATGGCGGACCATTTTACGACGGGGACGTTGGACCCTGTTGGTATGTTAATGGTTTGAAGGGAGGGTTTGGGGGAAAAAGGAAGGGACAAACAGGATCTGTTGTAGGAAAAGTCGGATTGGAGGAGGATTGCTATTCTGGTTACGGATATACCTGTTATACTAGGGTTTTTTTGTTAGATACGTGTTGTGAATTGAAGATATACGGGAAAGGAGTTGGATGGGATAATTTTGGAGGGGGGCTTACAGGAAACCGACGCAGAAAACGACTAAAACACCTAGTTTTCTCTGCCATGTGATTTTCAATTGAAGTAATCTAGGGATGGGCAGCACTGTGATGATACCGTCCATGATGACGTTTGTGATGTTGAAGGCGTAGTTGAGGTTGTTGCGTTGGACGCTGCAGATTGGGTTTTCGGGTTGGGATATCAGAGTGCCTTGCCACTGTTGCCAGACGAAAGAGATTGGGAGGCATTGGAGGAGATGGGCGAGGAATATGGAAATCAATAGGCATGTGCATATTCCGATGAAGAGGTAGGATAGTTGGTGGACTCGGCCTATTGGGAAGACTCGGAGGTAAAAGGCTAGAACGGTGATTTTGGTCATGAATGTGAGCGTGACGTAGCCCAGCTCCTGGAAAGTGTAGTACTGTTTGGGTCAGCTTGGTTATCTGTTTGCTCGGAGGAAGCTCATACTTTGACCACGTCAGTAACCTTGTGAGGTTTGAGTATCCAGGTATCTTGGCCTAGGCCTGAGTCGAGCGCCAAGAGGATAACTGCAAGATAGGCCGCAGCAATTGGCTGTATTGGCATCAGTGTTGTAATTCGAAGCGTACAGTCAAGGTATACGGACCACAAGTGCTGCTGCAAGCCAATCGTCAATGCCCCACGCAACAGAGAGAGGTGGTAAGCGTGTGATGAATCGTAGTATCAGGGCTACAAGAGCGATAGAAGCTACAGCAATCACTTCCTTAAATAGTGGGGCTGACTGGTTTCGGATCGGAGAATTGCATGTGGAATGGAACATGTAAAGTCCCTCTGTCACTTTCGTTAGCATGACTGTTTCGATAGAGAGGACTGTGAACCAAACAAACCATAATAGCCAAGGACTGGGCAGAACCACGCCAGACATGTATCAAGGCCCTGTGCAATATCTGGATTTGGGCAGAAACACGAGGGGTCAAGAGGATCGCATCCAGTCGCTTCAAGATACCCGAGCGTGCATGCTTTCTAGGTGACGTCAATGTCAGCTTGGAATGGAAAGAACACAGGCCTCGTTGGCTGACTGCAAGGGCAAAAGGTTATAGTGTAAGCATACCGCGCACTGAGGAATTTCATCGAATACACCACCGACAGTGACATTCAAAAACCACCTCTGGCGAAAGCCATCGTCTCCTGGACTTTGTGCCTGTACACTGTAGATGCTTGTTGCCAAAGCAATAGCCAAAGCAAACAATCGCATCTTTCCCCCAAGTATCCAACGACGACAACCGCACACTACAAGAGACGCAAATGCTTTTCAAGTCCGTGCTTTGATGAGCGAAAGCTTTGCACCCAGATCAAGTAGAAAAGAAAAGGAAAAAAACAAGGTCGGCAAATAATATATTCGACCCACAAAAAACTTGCAAAAAGTGACGAAGACAAGGAAGGATACCCGGACAAAAAGGGTTTTAACAGTTTGCCTCTAGGGATAAAAATTAAGAAAAAAAGATGCTAAATGGAATATCTTTTTGCCCCAAAACAGTGCTAAAAAAGATGAAACTTGCAGGGCTCCTCGCCAACAACTTTAGCGGCCTCGGCCTTCCCCCATTACCTCTGGGCCCCTCTCCCCTTTATTTTGCTTAAAACCCAAAGCGAAAAAAGAACATAACTAGACAAGTAGAGGAATGTCATTCTCCGTCCTAGCGTAAATCGGTAACTACTGCTAGATCTTACTGTCAGCACTATGATATTTGGTCCCATGGGGCAGCGCGGGATGTGGTTTTGAGATTCGTGGCTTTATCGGAGGATTGACTGCGGTTTGGGGCCAAGCTTAGACGTTTGGTGGGGAGGGGGAACCATTCACTGCTTCCTTTTCTTTCTAGGAGCCGAGACTGCTCGTTGAACGACTTTATCAAAACGCCTCCAGGGACCATGGCCCGTCCCGGGGTCCGTTTGCTTTTTTTCTTTCTCCGCGATTGCTAATTCGACACATGTTTTTAGCACAACAAGGCTTGAGTCGGCAGTTAGTCGGTTGGCGCGTGCGTCATCCATTAGCTCTGTTTTTAACGTTTGATGAAGAGGTCGTGTACGATAACCCCAAGTTACAGACGCAGTATGGCCAAACGAGATGAATGATTTGTTGAGCGGTGCATAACGTGCATATGTATGTGCGTATGTACGTGACTTGGAGGGGTGTTATTGCATCTTTGTTTTGCGGCAGTCGAGTCTCATGTGGAGACCTGTGAATGCATTGTTTATCGCGCTGACACGAAATGAACATGTATGCTTTTTGTTTCAAGATGCCGTTGATATCGATCGGTGCTCGACTGGGGCACGGCAGAAGCAATCGCAATGGCGGTTAGTGGTCAGCATGGGTACATGGTTCCGCTGCCGTGTTGCTTGTCGTCGTCGTGGTTGTCACAAAAGGATGCATGACAGCCTTAGCACAGCCAGCCATGGACGCGCTTGTGAGATCTGGGCCTGTATTCAAGTATGACTTGTGCTAGCAGATGGGCTGTCATGATCGAGCCCCTGGACTACCACGTGTTGCCCAACGGGAGTCTCCCCAGCCGTGCGCGCCCGTGCCAAGAGCTACTGGGAGCCAAGCACATCACCGCCTGTCCTGATAGCATAGGGCTCAGGGCCAGGATAGCTTCATCAAGAAACATTACCAAGACATTACCAACAGACTAGCCATACTCATTGGCTTGTATCGGTCTTTCGCTGTTTGCTCGGAAATTTCTAAATACTCGCCTTTATATTGCGGTGCTGATCTACCCACTCTTTTACCTACAGTTTACCCCTTCTGCTGTCGACGGCTTGTCTCAGCTTCTTGATCACGTCACCAGGGTCCGCAGCGCCAAAGACAGCGCTGCCCGCAACAATGACATTGGCACCGGCATCGGCAGCCTGGTCAATCGTCTTTTCGCTCAAGCCGCCGTCAACTTCAATGTGCATTTCGGGATACTTTTGTCGAAGAGCGGTCACTTTGGGGAGTTCAGATGCCATAAAGGACTGACCACCAAAACCGGGCTCTACCGTCATGACCAGGACCATCTAGCAACGTCAGTATTTGTGCTTAAAACCATGTGGCACTGCGCGGTGCCATTGTTGATTCGTGAGGTTATTGATCCTGCAGCGGGAACAGCCAGCGGCGCAGGCGGCCGAGGGCTGGTGCATCGAGTTGCAAAGGTTTGCATGCTTAAGCGCCGCCACAGCGTACCGCCGACACCCAAACATTGTCAGCCCTATCAGCCACGGACTGGTCGACCACATTGGCGGCCCGTCTGACCAATATATACCGCGCGCATTCCCATTGTGCTATTGATTCCGGCGGGCGTAAGGGTAGCAGTGCAGGGGACATGAACTCACATCAGGCACCTCTTCCTTGTTTGGGCTGTCCAATATCTCCCACAGTACGTCGACGGGCGTGCTTGGCTTAATGGCAATACCGGCTTGCATGCCCTCGGCATGGATGAACCGAATCAGTTCTTTTGGTGACGTCTTTTGGTCCGACTGTCCACTGGGCGAGTCGGCGGCAGTAGACGACACGGCGGCCTCATAGTGGAAGCAGTAGAGGTCGCAACCGGCCTTCTTGAAGTCGCGGACCCAGCGCTTGGGCTCGGCAATCATCATGTGGCAGTCAAAAGTACCCTTTGCATATGCCGTGGTGGGGCGGTCAACGTGTGAGCGGATCTTTGTGACGACGGGGGCGCCAAATGTCATGTTTGGCACAAAGTGGCCGTCCATGATGTCCACCTGCACGTCGTGTCAGTCGCGGGGTTGGCGAGGCTGCGGCTACGGCTACGGTGCGCATACATGAAGCCAGTCGGCGCCTTGGGCAATTGTGTCTGAGCAAGCCTTGCCCAGCGCTCCAAAGTCGGCGGACAGGATAGAAGGCGCAATGATGGCGGGCGGTGACATGGCTGGTGAGGTGTGTCTGTGAGTGTATTCGCCTTGGGTAATGGCACCAATGGCAGAGAGGGCGCGGTTGGGTCGGGATTCTAGAACAGATATGTAGACTTGTACGTCTGTGCCGTGCCGTGCTGTGCTGTGCTGTGCTGTGCTGTGCTGTGCTGTACCCGGAGCTCACGATAGCTTTTTGGTGTTGTGACGACATGGCCCAGCGTCACGCCTGCCCTGCCCCGCCCGTCAATGCCCCGCCCGCATGCTTGGCACGTCTTCACCGCACAGCAACCACTTGGACACAGCACAACAGCAGCATCCAACGTACATTCTCGCATACGCATGAACTCGCTATTACCTCGCAAACTATATTTCAAGGCTGGCGGTCAGACGGGACGGACTTGGCAGCACGAGATGGGCTGCGCCAGTGGGCGACTATGCTGTCCAAGCAATGCTCGCCTCGCCATTGGCCCGCCGTGCTCAAAGCGAGGGCTGCAAATAGCACAGCCCGGCGCGTAGACAGCAAAACATCCAACCACATCGGACACAACACGGCCTCGCTAACCTCCAACGGCTAGCCTCTGGTAAACACCATCTGCTCGTAGGCGTTGTTGGCCCAATCATGCCCTTCTCCACCATGGTCACCATGTCGTGGCCACTATTGAACCGCCATTGTCTCTCCACTCACTCGCACCGTAGCTCGGACAAATCCAACGAGTAGCCAGCGTCTATCTGCAATATATCCCATCGTCGCCGCGCCCGCGCCGCATTCCCTCTTGCTGTCATTCACTTCTAGCCCTTTTCCGAGCCTCCTTTCCCTCGCAAAGTCTTCGTTGATCGAAGTGTTCCCCAGTTTTTCTAGTAGGCTGTTGACCAGCGCAGTTCAGGGCTATAGCCCAAATTAATATCCCCTTCTCTTCGGCCCCCGGTACTTCGGTATTTGCATCCTTCACACCTACGCCGCAATCCCGCCCCCTCGGATTTCAAAAGTATCTTTAGTAATAATTGCAAGAGGCGGTGCTCACGGCCCCTCCCCCAAAATATCATGATGCCCCAGATGCTCGAGCCTGCAGTATACCATCCTGCGGCCCCCAGCACCAGGGTACCCTCCCACCATGCCTCGTCTCCGCTGGACCAGAGACAGGCACTTAATAATACCACAAACGACGACTGTCCCATCCCCCCTTACTACCTTGCTCGACACTCAACCTCTTCGCCATTCCAGACCAGTCCAACATCGCCATCCATCATCGACGACTTCCCTACCCCCAAGGCTCGCCTGTTCTACATGTCTCAACAGTCATCACCGCCCTTGCCTACCCACTCGGCAACGTTCCCGCCACCGAGCCGGCAGAGCCGTACAGACAGTGACTTCGACTCCTTGTACGACATCACTGATGATGAAGCCGAGGTGCCTCTCCACGCATCAGCATCAGTCAAGAAGCTTGCAACACAGCCAAGGAGAAGACGCTACCCATCTATTGTCATCCCCTCCCCATCTGCTTGGCCAACTATTGAGAAGTTGAAGAGTGCCAACTCGGCCATGCCCGTCACTCCCTCATTGATGCTCACTCCTTCACGCCGTTTCCTCGACATGATCAACTCTCATAATCTGCAGGTGCCAGAGCACTCAGCCGCCCCGTCCTTGGATGGCAGCCTCACATCAGAAGAGATGGACAGGCTCAGCTGCCCAGCTACTCCAATATCACAGCGCAGGTGTGGATCCCCCTCAAGCTCCGACTCCTGGGGTCCTGTCCAACTCGACCTTCAAGCCATGGAGACGCTCCAGCACCTTAGCAACTCACCTTCCACTGAACAGCACGACGCGTCAAGGCAACAAGAGCCAGGAACAGGCGTGACAGGAGGTGAGATGCGCGAAGTTTCTCGGCCTAGTCTCGGCCTCAACATCCCCTCTGCCTTTTTCGGAAATGGATCCTCTGGTAGTACTCCCATCTCTGCCCTCTCAGTCCCATCGCCAGGCGGCTTCTTCTCTTCACTGCAATCGACCGCTCGTCACACATGGAGCATTCCTAAGCGACAGGATTCTATCCCAAACACTTCCACTGCTGAGAAGTTTTACAATCTTCCATGGGAGAGGGAGAGCCGCAGAAATACCTCTCCACACCCCGGGCCAGCGGTACCGGCTCCTCCACGCCGAAACTCTACTCTACAAGGATCCACCCTTGATGGTTTTGACGAGCCTTTGCCAACATCACGACCGGTCGTTCTCAGCCCGACTGACGAAAATGTTGAGATTAAGGAGATCAATCCTAGCAAGACGGTGTTCCAGTATAATGAGAACTATAACGCTGAGCTCCAAAAAGCATCTTCTGCGAATCTTGAAATGACGGGTCGGTGGTTGGAGGAACAAGATGAGCTACAGGCTGCGCTCCGCGATATCAACGACATCAGCTCGCCCAGCCTCTCCAGCGGAACTCACAGCCGCGGCAACTCACTCGACAAGGCTGTGGTCAAGAAATCGGTCAAGTTTGCTGATGAGCCGGCCAAGTCTCCAGTGAAAGAGTCGGCTACTGAGCTTGTGACAACTTACGTGCAAGGCCTTGAGTACCTCCGCTCTCGTTGCCAGAAGAAGGATACGTTTATCCACCGTCAGACACGCGCTGAGGCTCTGCATGTGCAGCGTCGCTGCAGTCCATTGGCGCACCGTGATCAGCTTCTGGGCAAGTTTGAGCTCAACCAGCCGGATCGCCCAGCACCACCACGACCAGTATCTGAATTCTTTGTCAACGACCCGACTGTTTTGAAGGAGAGAATTGCACGGGCGCAGATGGAACGCCAAGCGCTCGACCAGATGCTGCCTATCCACTGGGTTCTGCAGGCCCAAAAACAACTCAATGGAGGAAGGTTGCTGAGCAAGGCTGCTGCACGACGGGTTACGCGTGCCAGTGCACCTCGCATTCTCGACATTGGCGGCGTTGCGACCAACGACTGGGCATGGGACGTTGCCTACGATTTCCCATACGCCACCGTGATTACGGTTTACACAGAAGGCAACAACATGTCTTCGAATGTCAAGGGCCCAAGCAACCACAAGCACATGACCGTCCCCAACTTGTGGACTCTTCCCTTTCCCTCGGGCCACTTTGATGTCATCTCGGCGCGCACCCTGTACGAGCTTCTCAAGACCAGGAAGCCCATGGGCAGGTCGTCGGACGAGTACGACTTGTGCCTGAAGGAGTGCTACCGATGCCTGAAGCCCGGAGGCATCCTCGACTACTCACTCATGGACGCAGATGTGGTACACGCAGGCCGCAACGCGCAAGCCATGGGCGTCGAGTTTGGCTTCAACCTCAAGACACGCGGCTATGATGCGCAGCCCACAAAGGCTTTTCTCCCGCGCATCTCCAAAGCTGGATTCAAGGAAGTGCAAAGAGCTTGGATGTTTCTGCCCATGGGCAAGACGGCCGCCAACTGGCGCGATACGCTTGCGGTTGGAGCTGAGCCGAAGCACCAAGAACGTAGGATTGCAGAGGATGGTAGTATTGAGGTTGAGGATGCGCCAGTACTCGGCACGACTATTGATGCTGCGATGCTGACTGGTATTGTCGGTAGCTGGGCGTGGGAGAGGTGGCTGTTGAGATTGCAGATGGAGATGGGCAAGGATGAGGACAAGTTGCTTGAGGGTGTAGTCAATGTGCTGGAAGAAGGCGCACAGGGCCACTCTGGATGGAGGACCTTGACTGGTTGGGCGAGGAAGTAAGTGATTTTTAGATTTACTGGGTTTTGAATAAGAGAGAGGGACGTATGAAATGATGTCTATGATAGGATCTGGCAAAGATATTTTGGAGTTGGGTAAGGGTTGTTGGCTGGACACGACAAAGGATTGATACCACATTGACTTTTCTTTTTCTTTTGTAAATCACTCATTTTTCCTATGTTAGACCGATTATTTTCTCTTTTGTAAATAAATTGATAAAAAGCAACACTATATCAAGATACATAAGACTCTGTGAAGTTTGCAGTGAAAACGTGTGTTGTTCTGGAAGTGAGTGGTAGCAGTTGAACCCAACCTGGTTTTCGTCTCTTTTACCTCGACGTTGGCTGGCGGGCACCCCACGCGGCCCCTGCGCAACCTTCCGTCACTCCGCCCGCCATCCAACACCAAAAGTCGCGACAACAACGACACGCCTTGCCATACCCACCCCGCCGCCACCGCACCGTACCCGCATCTACATCAACTCCCGGCTGCGCCTTTCGCCAACCATGTTATTCTTCAGGTCCGTCATTCTTCCTGCCCCGCTCGCCCTCGTCTCCTCTCGAGAACCACCACAAACCACAAACGTCACCTTCACTCCATACTAACACAAATACCACAGCTTCTTCAAAACCCTCGTGGAGCATGAAATCACAGTAGAACTCAAAAATGAAGTGCAGATCCGCGGGACGCTCAAGAGCGTAGATCAGTACTTGAATATTAAGCTGGACAATGCCGAGGCGGTGGATGAGCTGAGGTGGCCGCATTTGGTGCGTTTTTACCCTCCTTCTTCCTCTTTCTTTACTTTGGAGTGCGAAACATCACATTTGGGCAACAACAAAAAAAAGTGGGAAGCGGTGAAGCTAAGGAGGAAGGAGGGATTGGGGGAATTAGGAAAAGGGAAAAGGAAGATGAAGGCTAATGAGAAAGTAGTGCTCAACCAAGGACATGTTCATTCGCGGTTCCGTTGTACGCTACGTACATCTACCTTCGGGCGCGGTCGATACAGCGTTATTGGAGGACGCGACGAGGAGGGAGGCGGAGGCGGCGAAAAACAAGGCGAAGTGAGGGGTGGGCTGTACACAAAGGGAAGATGAAGAAGAGGAATGTGGGATTGAGAGAGAGAGAGAGAGAGAAAGAGAAAGGGGATATGGGATGTCTGGAGTGCACAGTATGAATGTGGAATCGGTCGGGAAACAAATGGCATTTACGAGGGCAATGAGGAAATAGGGCGTAAGGAATTGTGGTATACCCATTTGAACCAAACGAGAGGAAAAAGAAACTAAAAGAAGAGGAACCATCATCCGGTCAAAAATCCTGGGGGACATGAAAGTAATCCAGTTCGTCGTGACCATGCATCAAAATAAAAACATAACACCATCAGACCCGCGGCTTCACAAAAAAATCAAACTTACACAAACAATCCCATAAACACGCCCACTCCCAGCCGCCCAGACCCCCGTTTCAAACCGGCCCTTTTTCTTCTTCTTACTCTTTTCCTCATATCTCATAAAACCTCGCTTAGAGAGAAACAGAGAAAGGGAACGGGACAAAATGGCAAGATGAACATGTTTTGGGTTTCCAAAAAGGGTGCACACACACACACATATGGTTTTCATACAAGCGAACCATGTGTGAAAAGTAAGCACGGCAGTTGAGAGAGGCAGGGAGGCAGGGCAGGCGGGCAGGCTTTTGGCCAAATTACACACGTGCATGCCAGTTCATGGGGAACCAAAAAAAAACAGAACCGGGGCAAGTTTGAAACAAGCACGTTTGTATGAAGCCGTTTGACCCCCTTGTAAGCGTAGGCATTAAAATGTACCTAATAGCACCGCCCTTGCATCCGATGGAGATTAACCAATTGATGCCCGGGTCGTTTTTTGTCTTTGACCTCCCTCTTTGCCCTTGATACCAGAGACATAATAATCATGACCATTCACCATTATCTAAGCGCAATGGGCCCCCTCCCGATGATCCTATCCTGCCTTGATTTCTTTTCGCCCACCACCCATCCCCCCTTGGAAAGTCGAAGGACGCGGTTAATATGACTTGTATATTATAGAAAAGCGATCCACTCTTAACAGCCCATACCCAAAGTGGGCGCGCAAACGAGGACTGTTTTGCGAAAGAGAAAGAAAGAAAAGGGGGGGGGTATAATAGCCAGGACTAACTATTCCTACAGCCGGACGAAAAACAAAGCCCAGCATTGTGGCAAATGAACTTCCCCGCTTTTCAATCGTTCGATTTGTGGATGTAGGATGTGGAAAATGATACGAGGTCTTGTTCAATAACTCTAGGAGAGAATTGGGACAAAAACACAATGCCCTCCTGTGGACGGGCAATGATCAGCGCAAGGGACGTTGTTCAAAACAGATTACGCGTACGGCCGTTTACGAGGCTGACAGGAATAAGCTCTTATTGCTGATTGCAAAAAAGCGTTACCGATAGTTTGGAATCGATACTTGGCATTAGGCAACGTGTGGTTCGAGGGCACAAGCTTGTTTGCCATGAGGAAGAGAGATGGAAGGATGGGGGGACGGATGATATCCTGGTCAAGGCAAGTAATAGAAGGGAACCTCAAGCGCGCCGAAAAGTTGGCAGTTTGGTTTGCTTGGCGAACATGTGGCACATGCATGTGAAGGTGTGTTGAAGGGGAAGGGGGGCGGGGGGGGGGGAAGAAAAGGGCCTCGGCGCGCATTTACTCGCACGTGGAAAGCATCTTCTTGAGCACACCCATGAGGGTGCCGTTTTCAAGGGCAGCGGCAACGCGCTCCTTGTCGCCGAGCTGTTTGTTTACCTGCTCGTCTGTGCTGTGAGTGCCCTTCTTTATGCGGACATCGACGCGAAAGCGCGGGGGCAGTGCCTGCTCCAGACGTACACGCACGCCTAGGCCGATGACGGTGGCCAGCGAGCAGTGGGTAATGGTCGGGGTGATTTCGACGATGACGGTGCTGATGTTGGACAGAGGAGAGGCAGGGGGCAGGATGTGGATGTCGGGTAGGTTGACGACGGAGAGGGAGCCAAGGGACAGCGGATGCTCAGGGTCGCAGATGGTGGAAATGAGGTCTTTCATGCGTGGGGTCAGTCAGGTACAGGTAGGTAATGACGCAAGCAGGGACAGGAGAAAAAAACTGACCATAGATTTCCTGTTCGTCAATGGGGTCGTCATGTGTGTCGTCGCTGTCCGAGTCGGCTGGCGAAACAGGGTCGTCCAGGGGGTCGACGAGATATGTGTAGCGGGGGATCAGGTCGTCAAACAAGCCAGAGCCGGGGTGGTGCTGCCTCTTACCGGCTGCATCGCTACGGCGCGAGGGCAGATCCGACGGGTTCAGGATGGTGGGGTTGGCGTTGTCCTTGTCGAGCTCCATGGCGCTGCTTTGTGCGGGGGGAGGAAGGGGCGTGGCGGTGGTGGTGGTGGCTGCTTATGTTGGAGCGAGCGTGGTGATGGCGATGGCGATGGCGATGGCGATGTCGATGGCGATGGTGGCGGTTGTGGTTGTGGTTGGTGCAGCCCCTCCATTGCACCGGCCATCGTCATTCGGCATATTGGAGCATGTGGGCAGCAGCAGCATGGCCCTGCTTGCCGCACGCCCGCTTGCCTGCACCTGCTTAGCAATTGCTTTGTTACACGCATACATGGCCATGCAGTACGTAACTATCTGTGTAAACGTCTATGGATGCACATAGTAGACCTTGTAAGTATCTATGTTTCCAATCTCCCGCAGATTACCCGCGAGCAGGATGGATGGATGGATGGATGCAGGGGAGAGAAGTGTGGGGTGGTGCACCGTTTGACTAGTGTCTGCGCATATCAAGTGGGCGTTGTTTTGTCCTTTCCAGGTTATGGCCTGGCGGCTGTAGGTAGAGAGACACACACTTTCATACACCCCCCCCTTCTCCCTACGTGCGTATCGAGTCTACGTGCGTATGGTGCAGTAGGTTGGCAGCCGTGTACACTAAAGTATACCGCTCGTCGAGATGACGGGCCCCCACCGGCGAGCATCGGCAAGAGCCGACGTCGTGGCCCCGCCGGGTCAAGGTTCAAGGCGACGAGGACCGAGGATGAGGACGAGGACGGGCGGCGGTGAATTGCTCGGTCGCCTCCCGGACCACGGTTGACCCAAATCAAAGGGTTTCTCGTCGTGTTTCCAGAGGCGTGGCCTGAGACCGAGACAATCTGAGTCTCTCGTGTTGCTGCTGTCGGCTCCTCCCGCACTCTGGCGGAAATGCTTCCCAATGCGGTAGACGGTCAATCACAGGGCTGGTCGAGTACCACGGCGTGTTCCTGAGCGGCAGGGAGATCAACGCCAGAGATCAGCGCCGCCCCGGGAAGGTCGACAAGACAGGAGTCGTGGTAGCATTAGCATTAGCATTATTAGCAGCAAACAAAACGGGAGGGCTATCGCTGCGGTGCCATGCCATGGCTGCGGCATTGTTAGCTTTGGATCCAAGGGCCTGCAGCTGCATACGACTGCGACCTGCATTACTACACCTTCGATGCGCCTTCGATGGCTTGCCGGCGGCGCCAGTCGGCCGTGGCCGCCATCACCACCACGACCAGGACGACGAGCACTACGAGCACTACGAGCACTACGAGCACTACGAGCACTACGACGACTGCCACCAGCATCATACCCGCCCACCACCCGCCTGTCAGACGAGCCTCGGCTTGGCAACGCCCGCACTGCAACCCCGTCAGCCAGGCCGCCATGATTCCCGGCGACGATAGACGTACAAGCCCTGGGAACTAGGGTCCCGCGATCCCCCAGCCCCTCCAGCTGTCTTGTCGCGTGCGGCGCAAAAGCACTCGACCCGCCAGTCTGGGTACCGCTCTTGGTCAGCCATGGCCTCTCCTCCCCAGCTGCTGCACCTGGGCCTCTCTGTCTCTCACCCCCCCCCCCCAGTCGACTGTCCGGGGCCTTGTCTGTCTGTCTGTCTATGTGTGGGTGCACGCAACTGCAACTGCAACTGCAACTCTTCTCGTCCTGCCCGCCAGCCCGCCCGCCAGCCCGCCACCAACCAGGCACACGTTGTGGCGGCTCACGGCATGAGGGGCGCCAGGCCCCCCTTCCCCGTGCGGGAGGGAGTGTCGATGCAGATGGTTTGAAGGCCTTCTCGAAGTCTGCTCGGCCGTGTTTCGCTTCGCGGGCGCAATGGTCGTGTTCAGTTCATGCGCTGCCATGCGGTAGGCCTGTCTGCCCATGTGTCTGTCCATGCAGACTAGAGGCCCTCTACCAGGCCCAAGCTGTCTTTCCCCCATGCGGCGTAGCCATGTGGAGGATTATTGTTTTATGCAGGCTGTGCTGATGGTGATGCGTCTGCCGTTAGAACCTTGCAGGCGACTGCGACTACCATGCTTTGGCCCAAATCAATTCGCCGACAAGTGTGGTGCGCGACATCGACGACCGGCTCACCGTACGGCACACGACGGCATCTCGCCAGGCCCAGTGCGCCCGAGGGCTCCTGGCCGGCTGCTCATCGAGTGAGTGCCCATGGAGATGGCACCGATCCTGAGGGCCCATGAGCAAGGCAAGGCAAGGCAACGAAGCGACTGTCGGTACACGGCCCTATGCCACTCTCGGAATAGTGCCATGTCACTGTCGCCCTGTCTGTGGAAAGACGGACGTTTCGCTTGAGCTCCTGACAAGACGCTGCCAGACTGCTAACACGACGCCAAATGCTCGTACCCCTTTCTAGCCGGCTAGTACCACCACCACTACTAATTACTACTCTGACCGCACCGCCTCTAGTATGATGATGGTCCCCCCAGCTAGGCCCAAGTCCTCGTCATCGATGCCAATCTCTCGCTCCCTCGCTCGGTGCTGCAGCAGAGACCCACCCGCCTGCTTTGCCATGGCACCAGCAATGTCCTGGGGGTGAGATGAGCATTTCAGGCTTGCTCTCAGGCACCACCCGCAGCAGCACCAGCAGCACCAGCTCCAGCCCAGCCAGAGAGACCAATCTTCGATTCGACCACATGCATGCGCAGCCTCTCTGCCTTAATCCCCCCCCAGTCGTATCATGTCATGCACGCTGCTAGCCATGTGTACAATCCAAGTCGTCGATGGTCGTCAAGTGGTCGGGACCCTAATGTACTTTTTCTAGGCAGTCTATCCACCGGATCCGTCCCGCCACCAGCAGCCTCTTCATCTTGGGGCACAAGCGTACGCGGACAGCCGGAAAGATTTTTGCCTTTTCGCCCGTGGTTTGCTGGACATGAGCGGCACCTGTCCCTGTATGTGTGTGTGTGTGTGTGTGTGTGTGTGTGTGCCTGTGTTGCGAGGGCGTCTGTGCCTAGCATTCGCCCGTGTGTGTGCGACAGCCTTCTTGCTTTGCTCATTCATCATCAGCTGTCAGACTCTGCCCTGCCCTGCCCTGCCCTGTCTTGCCCCCCGCTGCTTTTATAGCAGCACCAGTTCCCGGCGGATCGCAAAGCTCAAAAAGGTTCACACTAAATACCCGTCGCTCAACATACGTGATACGATTCAGATAGCAGTAGTATCCAACGGGCGCCGCCACCCCTGCTCCCTATTGCCTCACACCCCCCACAGCACGGCAGTTCCCTGTGTCCGCAGCATCTGGGCAGCGGACGCTTGCGCTCACGCGCCTGCAGCTTGGGCGCCCACACAGCGACGCTATTAGTGCGGTGCGGCTCCTGGATCCTGCACGTCGCATACCACCTACCCCTCGTCCACCTGTTTAACCCCTTCATACACGGCGAACCACTTGGGGACCACAATACCTCGAGCCTTTCAGGAGATCCATACACGACAACGCCACCATTGCGCGCGTGAGCCACGCTGCGAGCCCGCTGCCAGTGCGTCGTCGAAACCCTGGCATGCCAGACATCGTCTCCACCTGCCCTCCCTATGCGCCTGTTGCTGCTGCTGCTGCTCCTGCTGCCCTGATCTGCCGTATAACCTAACCACGCCCGCGGCACTGCGGAGATTTCGCGAGCGCTATACCATCGTCAGTCACCAACCTGCACCGTCTTGCTCGTGTCTTTTGGCGGTTTAGTTTCTGCCTCATTCTGCGCAAGGCCCTCTTCTGTCCGCCAGCAACAATCTGTCACATTCTGGACCTGCCCACACCCCCTCCCGTCACCCCGACCTTCTATTGGCCCACCGCCCACGACTGCACACAACCTCACCACCTTGGTGGAGATCCCACGACCCCGCTGCCCGCAAACCACCGCGCCAGCTTCCGCGCTTCCACTCGGCTCTGCCCTGGCCTTGACTAGGAAACACAATGGCCCCAGAGACAACTGGACGCCCATTACTACCTCAAACCGCCCAAATGCAGAGCTTCACTTTTGCGCCGCCCACGCTGGCGCCGCGCGAGAACCAGCGCAGTAAGTTCACACGCACATACACACTCACACCGCCCCCATGTGCTGGGTCGCAGAAGAAGCAACTGACATGACCCATGTAGACTATGTGTTCGTAGACGAGCACAACAGACACAAGCGCTTGAAAGGTGTGATATCCCATCGCCTCACCCGCCCGCCCCGTGTTGCTCGCGCTCGCCGAGAATGGCATGCGCATGCTAACGTGATGCAGTAATGAGAGCATGCGAAGGCTGCCGTAGACGTAAGATCAAATGCGATGCCGCCACGACGAATGCATGGCCTTGCGCTGCCTGCATCCGCCTGAAACTCAACTGTGTACCACCAACCGTCAGCTACGACAAGGACTACAACGGTTCCCAGACCTTTGATCTGGAACCCAAGCCGTTGGAGTATGCTTCGGATGTGCCTTCCCAACATGAATTTCAGCGGCAACCATCCATGACCCAGGCCATGCCTCACCAAATGCCGCTGTCCATGGCCGGTGCTGCCCAAGGCATGTATCAGCCTTCGCCCTATGTGGACCAACAGTCGCAAGACCAATGTCACTATCAGCCCTTGTCGCAGCCTCAGGTAGTCCAGCAAACAATGGGCTATGCTCCCCAACAACCCTACCCACAAGCATCATCCGCACCACCAACCATCTTGACCCCACCCGAGTCGGAACCTCACTGGCGGAGTGATTCGGCTTCGAGCTTGTCGGAAGCTCTCGGCGAACTCAAGATAGATCACACTGCTGTTGGTAGGTTGCATCAAAGCCGTTTGCAAAAGCACGATCCCCCAAGCTGACAAAACACAGCACCCTACATCACAAACATGAAGAAGGCTTTGGCCGAAACACCAGCCCAAGAGGAATATGAGGTACAATTACCACAATCGGTCAGCCTGGACCATACCGTCCGCATACCACCAGAAATGATGCCTTCGGATGAGCAGGCTTTACAGTATTTCGACTATTTCTTCACCAACGTACACCCCTATTGCCCGGTCATCAACAAGGCCTACTTCTACCAGCAGTGGCACAGTGCGCCAGATTCAATCTCGCCTCTTATGCTCGAGGCCATCTTTGCCTGCGCTACATTGATGCTCGGAGACGTGGATGAAGGCAACAAGTGGCTAGCGCTTGCAACGAGTCAGTGATCTTCTGTTTTATTACTGACTCGCTTTACTGACTATAATCATAGGGCACGAAGAAAGTTTTAGGGACGTATCGCGACTCAGCACAATGCAAGCCATGACTCTTCTTCTCAAGGCTCGCGAAGCATCGCCAAAGCGCGGGTACTTTTGGCGCTCTTGGATGGCTACCGTCAGCCTTGTGGCAATGGCAAAAGACTTGGAGTTACACGAGCATTACGACATTCATCAAATGGGAAAGTCGTGTGGCTCAACACCGCACGACTGTGTTGCAAAGACGAGGGTGTGGCAGATGTGCATGGTTTTTGAGGTGATGATTGGCGGTCCGCAAGGTAGGCGACCTGTTTCAATTACGCGACTCAGAATACTAACGCGATCGTCACAGGTCGCTACGATTTTGGTGTTGATATTGACACTGTTGATTTGGAAATGCCCAGGTCAGTTGCTGGACTGGATCCTGCGGAGGTCCAAATCGCGCGTCAGTTTATCCAGTTTTGTCGCATCGCCAAAAACGTCTATCATTCGGCCTCGATATTCAAAAAGCTAAGGAACAAGACACCGGACTGGCCATTGGACCCTTCTTTCGTGGCCCACAATACCGACTTTTCCATTTGGCTTCGAGAACTGCCGGAGGATATGCAGCTTGTCTACCCCCAGGATGGTTCAGCTCCCTGGATCCCGTCTCACCAGATTGCCAACATGCACAGCTATCAATACCTGGCCACCGTAATGCACTTCCGACCTCAATTGCATGCCGTGTCTGACTCGTATGACGGCATATGGAAACAACATATGCTCACGTGTTACTCAGCTGCCAAAAGTCTATGCAAGCTACAGGAGGCTATCCTCAAAACTTACGGCATGCCTGGTCTGTTGTGCGCGGTGCGAGGCATCAGCTTCCACATCTATGCCCTGCTCACTTGCACCATGCTTCATCTAGTAAGTTGCCTATTTACAACTCTCGTACGCGCTCACTAACAGTGATAGGTGGCCGTGACCTGCCCTGACCCAGACATCAACCACGACGCCAGAGAATTTTTCGTGAGGCACATGCGCGTTCTGGAGACCATGTCACCTTCGTTCCCAATGCCCGAGATGCAACAGCAAATCAACAGCCTTCGCCAAGCTTTCTCGGCTGACTGCTCCAAGCCATTTGAGCTGAAACCATCGTTTCCCTTTGGAAGTCCTCAGGTGGCCCCGCAAACGAGCCCCATGAGCCACCAAGGCTCTTACCGGTCTCGTCACGCAAGCCATTCATCGCCGATGGAACAACCAGGTCAGGTCAACTACCATGCACATCCCATTACTCCACCAATCTCGGCATCCGACCACGGATCAAAGGCTGACTCTCCAGTAGCCCAGTCTTTGGTCATGATGGCATCGGGTCAACGTGCGCCTCAGTCCGCATCTAACTTGCAAATGCCGGACAATGTTCAATGGAATCCACAACGCATATTTGAGTGAGTTATCCTGTATCACCAAGGAGCTTGTGCGCCATACTAACGTGTTGCAGTCAATGGAATGTTGCCTTTGGTACGCCCCCTCCTACTAGCGCCTCTTCCCAGTCTTCCCCGCCGCTAAGACCCACTCCTTCAGGAACCAGCTACGACATACGGCAGGCGCAGGAAGCCATGCAACCCAACTACCAGATGGCCAACACCTCTCCCCAGTCCAGCCATATTCATGCCGCGTCTGGTCAGATGCCTCCATCGTCAACTTATAGCAATCCTGCGCCCGTTTACGTCACTCCAACCATGTGGCAGGAGGCCGTCACAAGTTCTTTACCAGATGGCCTTAAGCGCAGGTGGGATGGCAACTCTATGCCAGACCAATCCATGTACAAACGATCGCGTTGATACGACAGAAGAGGATGTGACACATCACATTACTTGCACCAGGACCTATCAGAGGAGCTTCATGAGAGCAAAACAGGCTCAAGGGTACAGCAAACTACGTATGGACACGGCTAAGAGATTCGATGCTGGATTTTCCCTACAGAAGAACAAAAAACCAGGAGGAAGATAGATTTGTTGCACGTGTTAACTGTCGATTACACATTCCCTCAAGACTGCTGTGCGGTCCCACGGGTATCGTTTTCTGTCCCAAAAGCGGTTTCAGACAGCCATCTTGGCTTCGCTACCAGCCACTCTATTGGATTGCGAATAACAGCCGAAGCACACTATGCACACCACGACACAAGCGCGGATGTACGATATATTGACCTTGCACCATACGCAAGCACGACTGGAATAATGAATAAGCAGCGCTATTGGCAGAATTTAGCGTATTGCTCTTACTGTAACACTAAGTACACTGGCTAGACAAAAAAAACTTTCAAGTTGTCGCTACATTTACACGGACCTTCCTCATTCATTCGGGTTACTTTGTGTGATATCCACTTGTCGCATGGGCCCATACTTATGGGGGCATTGCGATAACCTCAACAATATGACGGCTCAGTTCCTGAAGCATTCGGGCCTGGCGGGTGGTGTCCCACGGACTTGTAGCAGGCTGGAACTCCGTCAAGATTGATACTTGGATCAATTGGTGTCCCATACGCTCTCTCCACTTGATCCTTCTTGTTTTGTTGCAGGATGCAAGCAAAGCCGTCTTAGCTACCAGCTTGGACAGGTAACAAAAATCATGAGTTTCCATGTAGACACATGCGTCATACGCCATTGTTTGTTCCGGCCACTACCATATTGCTCGGTTGGCGAAGCCAGACGGCCGAACATCTGCTTTGCGCCAACGCGCCAATCAGAAGGCTACATGTGGGGTGCAGCAGCATGGTGGCTGGCCTGAACTTTCCAACCTCCTTTCAGTCCTATTGTGGAAGGAGTCTAGCTGCTGTCGAAGTCACGTCTGATAGGTCAATATGAAGTTGGAAATTTGACGACCATTGGACAGTCGGACCGCTATTCATTGCACGTTGCCACGAAACCCTGGCCTGGGCAGTACCAGCAATCAAATCCGTGGGCCTGTTGAACCAGGTTTCGCAGTTCTAGGCAATATCGAGCACACCCACAAGGCTGGGAAAGATCCCGAGGCTCAACGGTCTAGCGTCGATGTCTGTGGCAGGAATTCGGCATGTGAAATCGTTGCTACGCACTGACTGGTAGTCGACAGCGTCACCCTTGCAACCAGGGCCCTCTGGGCTAGTTGACACGGACCGCCTTCGTAATGTGGAGAAGAAGGCGCTAAGGAATCAAAAGGATCAATCTCGACATGGGAGGGACGGGTGGTAGTCAGCGTACGCTACTGCAGCGTATCACTGTACATGTACATGTGGTGTACGTGTGAGCATGCGGTTATCAAACCTAATACACGCAAAAGTTACATCGGCAAATGCAGCTAGCTAGCAAACAGCAAAACTCGCCCATGCGCTTCCCTTCCCCCACTTATCGCACCAAAGGTTATGCATTTCTATTACCCTTCTCTCCCCCACAGATTGTTGCTGCCTCTTTGCAGGCACGCGCAGGCGCCCAGAAGGACCATACTCAATTCGCAAACCTTAGTCCTTCTTTCCTTTCTTCCTTCCTTTTCTATAATCCCAGCAATCTGCAACTACCCCTCCTCATCCTCGTCAACCTCATCCTCCTTCTTCTCCACACCCCTTGACCCCTGGTTTCATCGCTCCTTTAACGAGGGACTAGACTTATACCCACATTTTTTTTGGCTCTTCCTCTCGTCCTGAACAACCCCACCGATAGCAATCACACTCGCTTTGGTCCACACCGACCACTCCCATGGACAAGCGCGCTCGACTCGTCCGTACATTCTGTGCATGTGCATTGAGTCAGGTAGGCTTGGCACAAGAGTGGAGAGGTGTGTGGGTTAGGAGGGTTAGGTTGACTCGATGCCGATCTGGCGATTGCGCGACTATGGTGCTTGGGGGGGGGAGCATCACCCCCGGCCGGACTTACAAAACGCATCATGATCGTCGTTTTCGAGGCAAACAGGATACGAAGGAAGTGGGAAGGGGTGGGTTGATGGGGGGAGGGGCGGCGGCGGCGACGGCGCTGTCGGCTCGTGTGGGAAGCCGCCGGATGGCAAGGCGGCGAGCGGGTCAATTCCATGACTCTCTCTTTGTTTCTCATCACGAGGAGTATGTAAAAAAAAATGGGTAAAATGGGGATATGTTGTATGGATGTACTATATAATACAGAGAGAAAAGGGCCGGTTTTGGGAGGGGAAGCCTCCGCCTTAAGTGTTTGTTCGTATTATTGTCATTTTTTCTCTCTTCCTATCTTGCAAGTGGGCCCTCCTCCCCTTGCTGTTTTAATCTTCATGCAAATATTTTAGTTGGGGTTTATAAGACCTATCTGGTCTGGAATTTTGCTATACTAAAAAAATTCTTTTGTATAACTGTGGCGATGATTTTGCAAAAAAAAAAATCTTTGGGAGAGCAGAAGGGTGAGTTCCGCAACATAAGTAGACTTCCAAAAAAAACACATCACGTTACATATCTCGAATCTTACCTAGTAGTACTATCTTTTTTTGATTACTGATAATTTTTCTCCGCTCCCCCCCCCCCTTCCCCAGTTTTCCCGGCGCTTCTTTTATACTATTTCCAACTTCCACCTTACGTCACTGTTTGGTATTCTTCGGCCCGTAATCTACTTATAACAGAATCACCTCTTTTTTTTTCCTTTGAAAGAAAGTCCGGCGACCGAGAGAGTGGGGAAGGGGGGAGGGGTTGTTAGTTAGTTAGTTTGTATTTCGCCCCGCCACTGCCCTCACCGATCATCTAAGTAGGTAACTCTATGCGTGATGTTTGCTTTAAGAGAGAGAGAGAGAGATAAAAAAAACGGCTATTTTAGCGCGGTTGTTATCGGGCCTTGTTTTTTTGCCTCTTTATGGGTGTCGGGTATGGACTACGTAGCCCCGAGGGGAGGGGGGGGGGCTTATCGTACGTTTGAACAATGATCCTGCTGCGTTTACTAGCAATCCCTTGTTTTTTGTGTGTTTTTCTCTTCTACACACGTGAATTAAGGGGGGGGTTTAAAGTGTGCAATAGGTTCATGGTTATGCACTCAAGTCACATAACGTACAAAGAAACAGGACCCGAAGACATCCGCTCGAGCGGGGGAGAAGACGAAGATGAGGTTAGAGAGAATTGATGGGTGGGAAACATAGGGCCGGGGTTGTGGGAATCGTGGGGCTGGTAGTAGATGAAAAAGACTAGAAAGTATTGAACGAGTTGTTTGGCATGAAGGGCCGGGTAGTATAGTAACCTTTTTGTACATAATTGTGTACGAGATGTAGTTTACATTGGTGTTTTATGCAGAGGGGTTTTCTCCGGTAACGAGGCGTGATGGGCGGGTTTGCTTGCTTGAAGATGGGCGCTTGCAGCTAGGGCGGTTGGAGTCGAAGATGCATATCGCCCCTAGGTTCTTGCTGTACGTAAGGGAGTACGTACACAGTAGTAGTAGTATTCAAATGCCTCGGGATTGGAAAGGCTTGGCAACCCCGGAACTTGGTGAGACTAGTAACGGAAGTGATCTATCCGTCGATTGAACGACATGGCCTTTTTTTTGGCAGGGACAACGCTGCTTTTCTGATGTGTACCAAGAGATTTCGGGCCTGACATTCCGTACCTATTGCAAGAGTATAAATTGTAAATGACGATATCGGAAGCTAGTAAAATTTGTCAGAATTGGACTAATCCTCACGCATGGCAATCCTAGGATGCCCTTCGTTCATCGCCATATGCCAAGATCGGTACAGCACTTTGATCTTTCGGAAGTACTGCGTTTAGGATTACGCCTACAATGGCAGCAATGACAAATGGCGTTTCCACCGCGAGATTGATTCCTTGCTCAAACCCGATCAAGTTCTCGTTTGGCCCGTTGTATGCCAGAACCTGGGCAAACCAATCAGGCTGGCAGATATCCATGAACCCGATACCAAGTGCGACGGCGAGAATGAAGCGGTCGCGCCGTGTCCACGAGATGAGTGCGAGGACGCGAATGCCCGCTACGGCAATGGTGCTGTAGAGGAAGACTTGCATACCACCGAGCACCGAGGGAGGCATAGAAGCAAAGACAGCCCCGAATTTAGCAACGACTCCCATGAGAACCAGAAACCCACTTGCTGCCCAACCCGCTCGACGAGACGCACAGCCCGTAAGCACTATGACACCATTGTTTCCAGCTTGGCTGACCATCGGTGGACCGGTCGCAAGTGCACTGAGGAAACTGCCAATGCCATCGCACAAGATACCGCCCTGGACTCTGCTGTTAAACACCGTACCCTCGATATCCACATCTGACAACTCGGCCGTAGCCAGGATATCCGGGATGCACGACACCGCTTGGCACGCAAACATGATGATCATCGGTAAGACCAGCGCACCATCAACAGACAGGTTGAACGTATGCACCCAGAGAAACGTGCCGCCAGGCGCCCGATCCAGCTGTTCAGTAGACCAATATCCCGTTGCGCCCGACACGGCGCAGCCAACCGCCAAACCGATGACTACAGAAGCCGAGCGCATGAGCGGCGCACCAACAGCTTCTACAATGATAATAGTAGCAAATACACTAAACCCCAGCCCTATCAACTTCGGATGCCCCCAAACCAAGGGCCTCGGAGCGGAAACATCCGGACAAAGCGCATAGAACCCCTCGCCGTGGTGGCAATTCGAGGACCCGCCCCAGTTCTGCAGTCCATTGCCGACAAGATACACGCCGATTAACGTAAGTAGCGATCCAGTGATGAGTTTTGGAAAGACTTTGTTGAGAAGTTTTGGGGGTACAAAGGCCATCCCTATCTGGATCCAGACGCAGCAAAGCATGGTACCTAAGCATGCGCCCCAGGCGTCTGGGCACGATGCTTGTGTTCCGTCGGCGAGAATAGGGCAAGTGCCGGATTTGTAGCGCAAGGCGGCGTAGTTGAAGACGATCGGGAGGATGTCGAAGGTGGGTCCGACGACGCTGAGCAGGCCGGTGCCGATGAAGAAGGGGGTTTTCGCGATGTGGAGGCGTGTGACTTGCAGGGCTGTTGCGAGGCCGGTGGTGATGAAGGCGGTGGAGACGAGGTACGTGGTCATTTCTGCGTCGAAGTTGAAGGCGCCTGAGGCGATGGCGAGGGGTGGGGAGACGATGGAGCCGATCATTGTGAGGGCGTGTTGGAGGCCGAGGAGGAGAGTTAGAAGGATGGGGACGCGGTCGTTTAGGCCGTAGAAGGGGGCTTTGTAGTTTTTGTATTTTCTGTTCAATGGCCAGATGTTTGGGGTGATTAGGTAGACGTAGTCCTTGGTGTTGTTAGTGTTGATATTCTGAGTACTTTTGTTTTTAGGAAACTCACATAGTTACCGATCCAGCCATCTTTCGTCGTAAATGAATATTTGAGCTCTGCGAGCGTATCTTGCCATGTTGTCGTTACAGTGCCTACTTCGTGGCTAGTTACGGGCGAATATGGTGCTGTTTCTTCGGCGTACTTTGACTTTTGCTCCACCTCACTTGGAGGTTCCATGGCCATCGCTGCTATCAGTTCAATTTGAAGCGTCAACTACAATTTCAAGTAGCTTTGCGTAACTCTGGTAGACGCGATCGCGCTGTATGTATATACAATATGGTCCCTGCCATTGCCATTTCGCGGTGCTAAGCCGGCGGCGCGCGTTTCCTATGATAGGCGTTCGTGAGTTCACAGAATACCGCGATAGCCAATCCACTGGAGACCCGCTATCAGAGGTAACATAACAATCAATGGGCATAAGAACTTTGTCGGCATGTCCTGTAAAGTAAGGTAGACAGTATGACGATAAGGGGATGTTATCATGTTAGCGTCGGCCGCCCCTTGTCACTTTAGGCGAGCTGGCGGAAACGGAGATTGGCAGTATACACAACGCTGCACTCATGGTTAGAGGACAGCAGATGTCCATTTGTACAGAAATTGACTGACTAAAGGCACGGGCTATTTGGTTTCGGAGCCCGCTTCTAATTGATGCTTCTGTTCACATCCCAATTTATATACATCAACATCTCAAGGAAGAAGGCTGGCTACATTTAAAAGCTGAATTTACTGCAGACATCTCAACACTCCCAAAAGACCTCAACTCTTGCCAAGGAAACGATGTGTTCGTTAAGCACAGCTCCCAGACGACTATTAGTCCATGCGACCATCATCACCGTCAACAAGAACCGGGAAGTTATCCTGGACGGCGCACTACTCATTGAAAATGGTCGCATCACATCGCTTGGAAAGACTGCAGACCTCCTGAAGCAAGTAGAATCGGAGAGCAACCAATATATCGAAGTCATAGGTTGCACGAACAAAATAATTATGCCTGGTCTGATCAACACACACGCACATCTAGCACAGTCACTATTACGGGGCCTCGCCGAGGACCTCACACTTCACAATTGGCTGTGCGACGCGATTTGGCCGTTGGAAGCAAACTACGCCGAAGACGACGGCTATATCGCGTCCATGTTGACGATAGCCGAGATGCTCAAGACAGGAACAACATGTTTCCTCGAAGCCATGCTCACGCACAGAAGCGGGCTTGAAAACGTGGTTCGAGCCGTACAAGAGACCGGCATACGAGCTTGCTTAGTAGGTTTGGGGAAGATTGACCAAAGCCACTGAACAACAACTGACAAACTACCAAGGGAAAACTGATCAAGGTCGCTGAAACAAACGCAAATCTCAACATGAAGGACGCAAGAGATCGCGACGTCGACTCCATGTCCGTAGCTGCTGCACTCTCAGCCCACAAGAAACACCACAGCACCTGCAACGACCGTTTACACGTATGGTTTGCCGCAGGAACACCTCGAGGCTCTCCAATGTCTGCACACGCCTCGATAGGCGAGACAGCGCGAACGCACAATATCGGCGTTACCATGCACTGCGCAGAAGCCCCAAAGGACCTTCCCATCTACCGGGAATACTACCAATGCAGTCCCATGCAGTTCTGTCGCGATGCCTCGCTGACAGGTCCCAAAAGCGTTTTTGCACATTGTGTACACCTGGATCCAGCAGCTGGAGATTACGATGTATTATGTGAGAGCAACAGCACTGTCTCGCACAATCCAACAAGTAATCTCAAGCTGGGTTCTGGAGTCGCGAGTATACCGGATATGGTTGCGAGTGGCGTCAATGTGGCACTGGGAACAGATGGCGCGCCTTGCAACAACACGTACGACATGTTCTGGGAGATGCATCTAGCGGCGATACTTCATGGCGGGGTGAAGCAACAGGCTGGTGTGCTGAGTGCGTATGATGTCTTGGAATTCGCTACGATAAATGGCGCCAAAGCGCTGGGATTGGATAAAGAAATTGGCAGTTTAGAGGTGGGGAAGAAGGCGGATGTTGTTGTTGTTGAACCGAGAGGCGTATCCAATGCCCCGTGGGTTGCATCTGAGCAGAGTACTGGTGGAATAGATCCAGTCACAGTGCTTGTTCACTCTTCAGGAGCAGATGTCGATACTGTGATAGTGGATGGTCAGATCCTTGTCAGCAAGGGACAGTTGTTGCACATTGACGAAGATATGGTCATAAATAAAGCAAAGGATTCGGTAGCAGGTATACGGAAAAGAAGCGGCGTGGGTGCGAGAAACCACATGTTGTTGAAGTATATATAGACTCAGAACCGAAATGAAAGCAAATCATCAAAAAGACTGTGGCCTCCCAAAACGGTTTGCGGCGGCAACATGTTCACGAAAGAGTCCCATGAAGCATCCCCCACATACTCAGGGGCTTGCGCTGTTGGTGCAGAGGTGGGTATAGTGACTTGAAGGTTTTGCGACATATTGCTGATGAAGCTTTCTACATCCAACGTGCGGGCCCGTTTCCTCGATGAACAAGCCGTATCACTGGACTCTGCTGTTCGTGGGCGCTTTCTACTCCCAATCGTTCCACCCTCTCGGATCTCTTGTTGCAGCGCCAAAAGTAACTGGATACCACGCGAAGCAATTTTGCTCTCATCGAATCCTTTCAAGTAATCAACCGTATCCGCAACAAGCTTCATGTGTTCCTCGACTTCTTTTTCGTCCGCGCTTCGATGCAACGCATCGAGGCTGAGAATGATGCCTGCGGCAATCGAAAACGCCTGCTCAATCCATAGTATTGGGGCCCGCTCATCATTTTCTGATAGTGCTTCTTTCAGGATAGTCTTAGACGCTGCAATGCATGTGCGGCGAGTAAATGAGAATGCCGAATTAGTAAACGAAAGTCTCAGGAATTTTCGATGTATCATGATAATCTTGTGCGAAGCGCAGATGGCTAGAGATCGCCTTGCCCAACCTACATGGATCGGCCAGTCGTTGGCTACGGGTGCGTTGTTCGATAAGAAAGTCGGCATACAGGCTGTGGCAAGCTTCCGCATTTTCTCGTCATACTGCAGTACCTTTTCGTACTTTGTGAAAAGTGTGTTGCATTCAGCCATAGCGTCTAGCAATTGTGGCATAAGTTTAGCAATATCATAACGGTAACTACAATAGCTTGCTTGGGTGGGTACAGACAAAGGCTGAGGTATCATGTCGTCGTCGTTGCAATTCAAGAGTTTTGTGTTCTGACAGAAGCGGGGGTTGAGTGAATAGGATTCGGAAAATGGAATTTGAAACCAGTCTTGCGTACAGAGCTGGTTGAAAACTCTTCGTCCCATTTCACGGTGGCGAAGTTGCTGTTGTGAAACAGTAGTGGTTGTGCCCTCAGGGCCAAGGCGATGCAGACCTAAGCTTTGCGCAATACGTCCAGCTGAGGCAAGCAAGACTGACTGGCTATTTGATTTACCCAAAACGTGAGCCGCGATTGTCAGAGTGGCGATTGCTTGTACAGAGTAGATGGTATGATTCTCGATATAACATGCAATGTTGAGACATGTCACACTTGCTTCGTACCATCTTTTTGACAAGGCTGTCTTTTCGGCTGATGAGAATCCCCATGACTGGTATACAGATGGTGGCGCACATGTGATGCTTCCAGTGATGATGGAAAACAAAAGTCCCAGCCACTGTAGATTTAGATTCTCGCTGTGTACATTGCTTTCGTACTCTGTGAAAAATAGATCCAAATCTTGATTGAATATTGTTGACGAGTAGGAGCAATGGTACCAGAGGATACAACTGTTGTGGTATTCAACAAGCTGTAAAATATGATCCTTGCTAGGAAGGAGAGCTTCCAGAATATCGAGCTGTGCGTCTCTGCTAGCCTCGGTCATGGTGTTGGATGCGATCGCTGGGTCATCTTGCCCTACGCTGAACCGTCTTGGCCCACTGTTGTGCTCTGCTGACGACCCGTATTGCGCATCTTTCTTGCGACCCCATGCTAGGAACTCCAGGACAGTAGCTGTATCGGTAGCCTCAGAAGGTACATCGGCATTGTTTTCTTGGAGAGGAGAAGTCGGGACATGGCCATGCGTCGGACTCGATGAAGCATCTCCGGGATGTGGAAATGGCGCTCCGCTCAAAGACGCATCATGTCGCCCCCCTAGCTTAGATTCTAGCTCGTCTACACGTTCCAGAATTGTGCGCATAAAGCCGTCGGATGCTGCTGGAACCCTTTGGGCTTGGTAAGCAGGAGGAGGTACTGATGGTATAGTTGAAGCATCATCTCTTGTACAAAAGCTTGCGTAACCCCTAGTTGTGACTTAGCATTATACGTTGCAGAAATAATTCCAGTCAGTCCAGTTGGTTTATACAATGCCACTCAGGCACAACAATCTTCATGAATGGCCTCAGCCTGTTGGCTCAGCCGCAAGCCCAAGCGTCCCAGTCTACAACGTGAAAAGAGGTGCTAACCTTTTGATACAGGTACTGCAAGGCACATTCTTATCGCACTTTATCTTCCTCCTATAGCATTCTGTGCATGTCAATCGGGCCCTTTGCCCTTTGAGAGCGCTACTGTCGTCCATGGATATTGAGAACAGTTGATGTCAGGTTGGTAGTTGAGTTCGAGGGCGGTTCCGAGACCTCAAAGACCCGATTGTTAGCATCATGTGGCAGTAGCATGCATATGCAGGACGTAGCAGGGACAGGTGGATCAACGAGTCGATATTTTGAGATGGAAAGGACGATGAGCAGGGAGCGGCCGAGATAGTGGACGGCACTGAGGGTTGCTCGGCAGTGGGGAGGGGGAGCAGCAACGGCTGCCGATTGGTGTCGCTCAACAGTGGGGGCAGCGACAGATATCGATTGGCTACACTCTATACAAGTATATCAACGCAAGTCCGCCAGCAGGCCAATCGACATCTGTCGCTCGTTAGCTTATCGGACGGGTCCCAGCCGAAGCCCCACCCACCCCAAGTGTGCACATTGAATGCTTATCTTTACACTACCATCACTTGCCACCAACGGCCGCCGGACCCAACGGCCGCATCGACTACGGTGATTTTGAGTTTGATGACCTTCATCCGAGGAGCATACATTTTGACGGACGTGACAAGACATAAGAGCAAGTATGGTATGTGATTGAAGTGAGGCTTGAAACTGCAGCTCATCAGCATTGAACAATTCGAACCATCAGCATTTCCTTATGGCGCCCACAAAATACATTGATCGTCCTGTGCCGACTATCTCGCTTCGTGATTTCGACTCACGGGTGGATGAGATCACCAAGGAGCTCGTTGATGCCGCAGAAAATCACGGCTTCTTTTGCATTGTAGATCATGGAATCAGCCGTGACTCTATTGATCGCATCTTTGATCAGTCATCGCGCTTCTTCAATCAGTCGGACGACGTAAAGTCAAGGGTACCCTTCTCTCCTCAGCACAACGCTGGATGGGAAAAGAATGCGCAGGTAAGGCCATCAACAGGGGCCGTTGATCGCAAAGAGTCGTACCAGATGCAATTTGGTGAGGCCATGAATGGTGAGTTGTGGTTGCAATGCTTATATTTTGTTGCAAAACTGATGTACAAAAGGGCGCTGGCTGGATGAGGAGACATTGCCAGGCTTTCAAATGCAAGCCCTGGAGTTCATGCACCAAGCACAAGCTGTCAGCGAAAAGCTCATGAAGTGTTTTGCGAGAGGCCTAAAGTTTGAAGATGACTACTTTGTCAAAGCCCATGATGTCAGCCGGCCAGAGTGTCAGACTGTTTGTCGGCTCTTGCACTATTTCGAAACACCCAAAGTACAAGACTTGACTGGGCAGGTGTATCATAGGGCCGGTGCGCATGCTGACTGGGACTTCTTGACTTTGTTATTTCAGAAAGCTGGTCAGTCGGGCCTTGAGATATGCCCAGGAAGAGAAGTTTCGACTTCATTTGGGTATGGTGACGCATGGACAAAGGTCGAGCCTGATGTTGAGAAGAATGCAATTGGTAAGTTGGTTTTCAGCCTGAATATCAACAATGCGCTGAACTTCTATAGTATGCAATGTCGGTGACTTGCTCATGTCATGGTCTGATGACCGCTTCAAATCGACCTTTCATCGCGTCAAGGCGCCATGCGAGCCAGACGACTACTATGGCGAGCGATACAGTATTGCTTTCTTCAACCAGCCATGCAGAGACGCCAAGATCCAAGGTCCATTGAAGAGATATCCAATGGTGACGGGTGAGGAGTTTACCAGGAATGCTATGAGTAGGAACTACCAAGCCATACAAGAGAAGCTGAAGAAGGAGAGAGAGTCGATACCCAAGGTGACAGAAGTGAAAGCAGCAACAACACAGGTAGGCGCAACGGCATGAGGTATCATAGTGTAGAATGCAGTATGGACAGACGTCACGCAGTCATTTTACGGAGCTACCTCCGGTTGCACTACTTGCCCTCACCCCTACCTTGCTTCGTGCGCTCACTCTCCTTACACGGTCTCGCTTTGCTATATTCAAGGTGTTTGCATCATCTGTATGATAAAACCTCTGAGAATGACCACGGTTGTTGATTCTTGCGTACTATCATATCGTCTAAGTATTGTTCAAAAGTATGGCGACAAGCTAAGCTCGATGCACCACGTGATTGACATGCCAGGTCAATGCTGAGCAGACGGACGAAAATCCCTATGGAAGTAGCGCCTTAAATCCGAGCCGCCACATGATTCTGCTCCTATCCCTTGTTTCTAAAGACGGTATACAGCTGCTAGCAGGGATAACAAGTGAGGAGTAACTTCACGCAACTTGTCCGACTCTCAGTGGCTTCACTAACGCCGGCTGTTAAATCCGGCCGAAAGTTTACGAAACTGCTTCAAGATGTCCATGAAGAGAGTGAATATAAAGAAGAGACGTAACGTGTGGTATTAAAATTCAGCGTTCAATCAATCTCTCAAGACCTTACACTGTAAATCTGACGAAGAGCCTTCAGTTCATGAACAAAGTCAGTCTAATTACCTGAGCAAATCGCACGTCAATTGGTTTGATAAATTCGGTTCTAGTTATGTGGTATTCTCGAAAGACTAACTTGTTACTAGATCATCTGGAGGCATCAACATGAAGATGGCCAGCCAACTCTCGCAAGCCTTTCCTCCCGCTCCAAAGTTCACAGAAGAAAGTGTTCCCGACCTCACATCCAAAGTTTACATCGTCACCGGTGCCTCAGCAGGTGTGGGCAAAGAGCTCGCTCGTCTCTTGTACAGCCGTAACGGCACAGTTTACGTTGCGGCACGTTCAGCAGAGAAAGCAAACACCGCGATATCTTGGATCAAGGAGCGCCACCCAAATGCAACTGGTCAGCTGCACTTCCTCAAGCTAGACCTCAACGATCTAGGAGGAATCAAGTCTTCCGCCGAGGAGTTTCTGAGCAAGGAACAGAGACTGGATGTGCTTTTCAACAATGCGGGCGTCATGATGCCGCCTCAGGGCAGCAAGACGGAGCAAGGATACGAACTGCAAATCGGCACGAATTGTCTAGCGCCTTTCTTGTTCACAAAACTGCTTACCCCGCTAATCGTGCAAACTGCCAAATCAAGTCCACCCGGTAGTATCAGAGTGGCCTGGGTGTCCTCGAGCGCAGCCGAGGTCGTTGCGCCGCGGGGTGGAGTCGACATGGACAACCTCGATTACAAGAAGGACCAATCAGCAACGACAAAATACGCCATTAGCAAAGCAGGCAACGTGTTACATGCGATTGAATATCAGAGAAGACACAAGAACGACGGAGTGGTTAGCACTGTGAGTTTTCTTTTTGCATGCAATCTGGATTTGTTCTTGAGCTGATAGAATACAGGCACTTCACCCGGGACTCCTCAAATCTGAGTTGACGCGACATTCAGGGACTTTATTGAGTTTGCTTTCCAGGCCCTTTCAGCATAAACCAGTATATGGTGCCTATACGGAGCTTTTCGTGGGACTGGCACCTGAAGCTGCAAATCTCAAGGAAGGAGATTGGGTCATACCCTGGGGGAGAATTGTAGAGGTCCGGAAGGACCTTGTGGCCGATGGTAAAGCAGGACCTTTTTGGGAGTGGAGTGAGAAGCAAGTAGAACCGTATGCATAGCTAGTAGAAGTAAATTACCACGGCTAGGTATACATGGGTAGTGTTCTTTTGGATTTTCTTTTGTGCATAATGTATGTTTCCATATTTTGCCACTTTCTTACCGTAGTTTCATTTGCAACGTCTATGTCGCAAGCCACAACGACGCAGCATTGGCTAGTTTCTGCACATGTTGCCTAGTCGAGCTACTCAGCATCTGCGCACCGTTGGCAATTCCGCTGTGCAGCGCATTGCAAGCATCTAATGCTATTACTGTCTTGACTATCTTACCATCAGAACACAGTCCTTCAGCGCACGTAGTGTCTTAGAGAAGGCGCAGTCTCGCCAGTGACTTCTATATGTATTGGAGTAACTAACAAGAAACATTCTATCACTAGCGAAGTACGGATGGTTGAACGCCAACCGACGTACACGTTAGAATGCCGTAGTCGACATGGGGTGCGCGGATCACGTGACGTGTCATAATTGCTGAAAGGACGAAAGACTTATGGCAGGATTGAAAGCAATGAGGATATAAGACTTGATGGATTCCATTGCTATCTTTGTAGTTAAGTCTTATACGTGCTTCTCTTACTCAGATTGAGGTTTAGTTTTTCCATATTGATTCTAGAATCAATCGTTCTTCTCTCGATTAGTCAACTATGACGACTCTTTTCTAATAGTCTCTCAAACAATCGCACAATATGCACCACAAATATCTCTTCCTAACCCATACCGAGACTAGCAAAGTATAGTATAATCCAGTCCCGTGTAATACATAGAACCACCCGCCGCAGCCGCAACGTCAAGCTTCTAGATAGATACAAGTAGCACACATTCATCGCAGATATCTAAACATTCCTCGATTGAACATCTTCGCAATAAGAACCGTCACACCTTAGGATGCGGGGCTATGTGTGCGGGGCATGTTCGGTTCAGCTCTGTTTTCCGGTTTGCTAATGAGATATAGAATGTCTTTTCAAAACGAAGTAGAAAACGCCTTTGTGTTTAGTAGAATCTATATACATTTTCATAGAGTCACAACACTGAGCTCCATTTGTTAGCGCTAATAGTACCATGACATGGTACTAAGCCCTGCCAAGTGCTAATCTTGCACAGCTGACCACATGTTAAGGTACCACGTGACCTCCACGTGATCACTACATAGCCACAAAATAAAGTTCATACCAGACCCTTACTTTAGTGTAGTACTTAAGTATGCTAATAGGGCACGGAACCGGAAACGGGGGCAACTGAACAGGCTCCCCTGTTGTTCGACTGAGGCAACGAGCAGATCGCCAAGATGCTGTTCGCCAAGGTATCGATTACCGGAATAATTCTAGAGCAGATGGTGTATGGGCCGTTCCGCTCTTAGCTTCAACCAAAAAGGTCTTTACTATTCTCGATTTCCTGGTGAGATGGGACCTATCACAGCCGCGATCAAAATCTTAAGGCATATAAACCGTCTAATCCATCGCCTATTACAAAATCATGTGAATATTTAATATGTCAGTAAGGGTCTAGAACCAGTCTTCGTCGCTTAATGGCCCCATACTCACGTCTTCAGCCTCATGCCACAGTACAGCCCCACGCCACCAAAATTTCTAGACCAATAGGTATGCCCCACCAACCTCAGCTCACGCACGTTGCTATCTATCGCTTCCACCAGCTTATCTAACGCAGAAAAACTACGTAGCCAATTCAAGCTGTAATCGCCGGTAACGGGGGCCGAAAGTGCGGGGCTGAATAATTCCCTCTGTCCAAATGTATTGAATACATCCTGCTAACATTGTGGCGCCCAGTAGCACTCAGACATGTTGCTCCATGCATATACCAAGACTTCAAGTAGCCTGCTGAGCTTCTGCATCAGCTCACTTCTCAGTAACTCTGCCGATGCGCCTGTTCAGCCTTGCACCCTGTATATTATGCAGTGCCACCGCGTGTATCCATACGATTTGCGATTCTATTAGGCAGCTAAGACACATTTTCAGGTTTCTCCGTGCGGTAGGCAATTCCTGTAGAGTAGGCGACGAATTAGACTTGATATATTTTCAGCCCCCATCTGCCCTAATGCAATGCGGGACGGGCATAACCTAATCTAAGGTCCGCGGCATGAGCTTACCACACCTTAGAGTAGGTTGCTGTAGCTTATCGTGCTTGGAAGCCAAGGCCTGGAAGACAGCTGAACAGAAGGCAGAAATCTAGCTCTCATATCAATATCGATGTTAAGCCATTTCCCCTTCTGAGTTCTTCACTTGAGCCTATGCGTAGAGACGAATCTTCTCCACCTCAAATTCCCAATGGCGTACCAACACCTGCATAAGAATCAGCCTAACGTTGATATTGAGCCAGTAAATGAGGGCTGCGATTCACCCTCACCAACTCAACAACGGTATGGGCAAGACGATCGCAACTTTGAATACGATCATGCCAGCCCAGTATCAACCGTAGGAACACGAAATACTAAACATGTAGCGCACTGGAGTACCTCTACAGATGTCACCGCCGTCACCTCGGAAACATCCAGCCAGAGGTCTGGGGGCAAACCCAAGTCTTCTCATGCTCGTACCTGGGCATTTGAGATGATGGCTATCTTCGTCGCTCTCGGAGCTGTTGCTGCCATTATCGGGGTCGTTTTCAAGTACAACGGGCGTGCTTTACCGGACTGGCCTCACGACATTACTCTGAACGCGCTCATCGCTTTGATGGCTACATGTGCCAACGCTACCATGTCCGTTTGCCTTTCGAGTGGAATATCACAGGCAAAATGGATCCGCTTCAAGCAAAAGCCGACTCCGCTATCCGACATTGAGGTTTTTGACGAAGCCAGCCGTGGTTCCTGGGGATCGCTTAAGTTACTCGTGACGGGTAGAGGAGGGTAAGTTGATCTGCTTCAACCATTAGCTTCTTATGACTGACACTTTTGTTACTCAGATTGCTTGGGTCTTTCGGTGCCATCGTCGCTATCGTCGGGCTGGCCCTTGGGCCCTTCGCACAGCAGATAGCAACGTATAAGATGCGAACTGTCGAAAGCGACGTCGGTGCTATCATCCCTAGAGCCGTCAACTACACCGGTGCACTGACGGGTAACAGCAGTAGTGAGTATCTCCAGAAAACACCATCAGCCAGTCTACTAACATTTCACAGCTGGTTTTGTACCAATACTTCCCCTAAAAGCCGCAGTCTACAATGGCCTGTTTGCAGAGAACAATCGACCTGCAGCGTCTCTAAAGTTTCAATGCTCAAGTGGTAACTGCGCATGGAAGCCCTTCGAGTCACTTGCTGTTTGCCACGAATGTACCGATATCACACCCCTCATGACGCGATACTGTCCACCAGAGATAACTGACTCAGCCAACGTATCTTCATGCGGCTGGCAAGTACCTCAAGGAGCGCTGCTCAACACCAGCTCCGATGTGTTCAGTATGACTTCGTTCATCCCATCCGCATACGGCGACATGCCTCACTCCACCTTCATCAAGCTCATTTTCATGGGCACAGAGCACCAGGACACCCCCCGAGTTCTCAACCCCTGGGCTACACAGTGCACACTACAAGCTTGCGTCAACACGATATCAGCGTCAGTAGTAAACGGTACGCATCAAGAAAACATCACGCACTCGGTGATGAATCACACGGTCCTCGACATGAGCTCGCCAGACCCAGACGCCGACTACGGCGTTTACATTCAAGGTGACTCCAAGGACTCTGCGTATCTCGTTGGCATGGGTGCCCTCCTGAGTATCCGCGGCTGGTTCGGCGCAATCTTCACAAACGGCTCTGCGACCCGGACCACCAGCGACTTCACCCGCAGCATCACTGACCCTGACCGTGCTGTTGTCGTTAATCTCACGGTCGGTATCGCTTCGGGAGAGACGTTCTTCGACACGGATATCTTGACTGCGTTTTACTGGAACTACTACGAGTACACTAATGGACTCGATATGCTCATGAGCGATCTGGCTATATCCATGACTACGGCATTCCGCAGTTTCATGGGTGCTGTACCTACAGCCGGGAAGTCCATGACAGTCGAGTCATATGTGCATGTTCGGTGGGGTTTTGCGGTACTGCCCATTACTGCTGTTCTCGCGACGCTCGTCTTCTTGATAACTTCCATGAGCCTGACCCATACGTCTGACACACAGGCTTGGAAGACGAGTGCGCTGGTGTCACTGTTCCATGGTTTGGATCACCAGACAAAAGAGAGGTTTAGTGATAAGGAAAGCTTGAGCGCGAAAAGGAAACAGGCAAAGGCTGTGAAGGTGCAGTTGCAGACCGACGATCGTAACGAGACCTTGTTGCGGGCTGAGAAGGTGCAGTGCTAGTTTTATAGAGGGTTTTTACTGTTCGATATCTTTGGAATAAGTCTGTCCACGATTTTATTGGCTCTACAATCTAAACACTACTTTCGCTCTCAATATCTTTGCTCTTTCTTCCCTCGCTGCTAACATCACTCTCCGTGTCACTGAGCAAGCCATCCCAAGCTTCATCTTGCACACTGTCTGCCTCATCCTTCTTCCCAGCACCCTGATCAACTTTGACATTGACGAACAAGATCCATAGCCCAATGTCGTAGATTATTCTACACGTACCCGATGCCAAGAAAGCTACCCAGAAGTTATCGCTGCCAGCGAGGAGACCAGTAATTGACGGACCCACGCTCATAGCCAAGGTACGCACCATACTTGTGATACCCATGGCACCAGTGCGCTCCTCGGGCTTGACAACTGCAGCAATGAAAGCTGTACGTGGTGCCTGATCCATACTGTTGAGAGCGGCGCGGAAAAGCATCAGCCCGATTGTCCATGCAGGCTTTGAGGGCACAGGGATGAAAACAATGGATAACGACGAAGGGAGATGAGTAAAGACCATGGTGTTGATGAGTCCGATGCGTTTAGCCAGTGGTCCAGCGAAAACAGCGCCGACTGCGCAAAGGAATTGCGAGGCCGATGTGATGTCTCCGAGTGTAGCTTTGGAGACGCTAAATTTGCGGTCGACGTAGTAGTTCATGAGCGAATAGGGTGTCATTCCATCCGACAAACTGTCGACGGCAAGGAGGATCCAGAGCTTGTACAGGATTGATCGTGTCGTTTTGGAAATTTGACTGAAATAGCTCTTCTTCTTAGGCGATTGTGTAACTCTGAGATTTTCCTGTCTCCTCGAAGGTTCGCCGTTCTGCTCGAATCCATCTGTTGTACTTGGCGTCATTGGTTCCAGGAGCATTTCTCCTTCTTCTCCATCACCACTGGCTCTCCTTCGCTCTTTCATCTCGGCAAGTTTCTCGCCGGCAGCTTCGCATCTGCTGCTCAATCCTAGACACAGTATACTGCCGAGTGCGCCAAAGGCTGCGTATCCCCAGAACAAAGCATGGTATGCTTTGGTAGCGTTACCGCTGCTCTTCTCAAAAGCGTTCACCATTCGCCCTGCAACCTCGGCTCCTATAGCACCAGCCATTGTGGTTGCCGTCACGTACCACGACAAAACGTCACTTCTTGTCTTCTCGTCCGTCAATCCACTCAGTATACTCTCCTCGACTGCCCTAAAAGGCCCACAGTCAGCTCCCGTAACGGAGATGATGCCAAAGACTGCCGCAATCAAGAGGATCCAGAAGTTCTCAGAAAGAGCGAACGTGACACCTGAGCAAGCCATCATCACGCTGCCCATAAACAAGATTCTTCTTCTTCCTATTTTATCCGCTACCAAGGTAAGTAGCAAAGAGAGCATAACATCTCCGAGTAACGTCAAGGTCATGAAAGCCCCGATTCTCGAATCCTGAAAATTGAGGGAGGCGAAGAATAAGGCTAGGACAAGACTAGGAATGCCAGCAGCAAACATGCGCAAGGAGCGCAGTATAATGATAATGTAAGCATCCCTTCCCGTTGCATTGAGTGATTCGACACCGAGGAAGCTTGCAATTCGTGATACGAAAATGGGAGCCATGGTGGCGATGTACGACGGATGGTGCCGGAGTAGATAGAATATGCAGTTCCAACAGCCACGAAATGGTGAATCAAGAGAAGATAGATAAGAAAAAAGAAAAAGAGGAAGAGGAAGAGTTGCAGTCTACAAAAGACAGGTGATTGCCTGCATCGTTAGTGGGGACGTTAAACCCGTCGCGGGTTTAAGCGTAGTAGTCGCAATAGTCCCCATCTATACAAGTGACTCATTGGCGCGTTGCATGGGAGGCCTAGCCCACAGCTTCTAGATTCCGGTGGAGGAAGAAGACACCCGGCAGTCTTGCCGATGTTCGCTGCGCGGCCGAGATGTTGCAAGTGCAGGAAGGACTCTTTCCCCCACTTTGGAAAACGTGGGGGTGGGGTACGTCATGGTTCGCACGTGATTGGCACCTTCTCTCACCTATATGCATTGACGTTTCTCACTACACACCTAGTTTTGCAGCAACTGGCTTTTGCATTGAATATCATACTTCTTTCAATTCACTCGTATCATGCGTCGGCTATCAACTATGATTAAACCGGATTTACTGCGACGGGTAAACCGATGCGACTTTCAGATGGCACGCGACCAGTCTGAGAAAACCCGCCCATACTTCAACAATGCTCCAGACTATCTCTCGCCTATGACAGATTCATAGTAAAGGTCATTTAATGTGAACGTATCACACTTTGACCACAACTACTTCCTTTTACTTTATCATTCCTATAGAGATGTGCGGGATCAAATACTTTGCTCTTGACCGATATCGCTGTCAACACTTCTAACTTCTGACACCACAACCGAAGAAGTCAACCGAATAAGGTGTCTCTCCTCGGTCCCCACTACTAACCCATTGTTCAAGATGGCAACGAAGGATGGTACATTCGAGGATAACTTTGCTCGGCGGATGCCTTTGGAAATCAAGCACATGGTCTTCAAATGGGCAGTAAGCGGCAACGGCGACAAAGGCGGCATCACGGACATCGAGGTCGAACTTGCGCATGAGAACAAGCAGTCGCTCAAGTCACCAGCTCTAGACCTTCTGGCAACACTAGCGCGGTGGTATCCAGCAGATGTCCACAAGGAAGCAGTGGGGTATCTTACCTCACCATTATTTCGGTGGGTGTTCATCAGCGACAAGGAGCCGCATCACTCTCTCCTCGCTGTCTTCCGCAAACAAATTTCAACCCGTATTCGAAAGCGCATCAAGCATGTCTACTTGCGAAAACTACGGGTATCAAGTCTTATCCACAAAGCAGAGTTTCCCATAACGAATGGAGATTTGGAGTCGTTGGAACTTCCTCAAGTCTCAGATTACTCTGATTATCTCCGATGTATCGACAAGGATGGAACACGCAATCTATCCGATGTCCGTCTAGCGGTCCTCGAAGAAATCTTGGAAGGCATGCTCTTATTGCCGCGCGCACTACCATCCATCATAAAATTCGATGTCGGTCTTGACATCTTTGATTGCCTACTCGAAGTCCAACACTTTGAGCAAAGCCTTTCCTCGCTGATCGACGAACTACAAGCTGATCCACAGGATCCGTCTTTATACGCCGCATATTCTATCGCCATCTGGCCATTCAAGAGGCTGAGAGGAGTATCTAACATCAACATACAAGTTGTCTGGGACAATCACTTTAGGCAGGAAGCCGACTTAGGCGCAACAGACGAAGAAAAGGAAAAGCTTCAGGATATTTTTGTCACGTTCATGCGCAGGCAGATTCCTGCAAAGTCCATCACGAGCTATGTTCAGAAGTAGATATTCATGACTTGGTATAGTGGATAGTGAGTACTCGACTGTGAAAGGAGTGGACAGACACGGATTGGAGGAGCTTGATTTCAGGTATCTATGCCGTGCGACCGGCTTCTCTAATTAGGCTCGACTGAACATACAAACTTTGATTCCAAAATAAACCTACCCAACTTCATTCCATGTTCATGGCTTTGGCACAATTCTTCTCTCGTCGTTTATGACCGCCGAGATGAAATGACTCGCCTGCCCCATCTTTGAACAACTAGCCGACTATCCTCAAGGAACTTTGTTGTCTCATACTGAAGCTTCGCCAAGCATACTCTGGTTAGGAGATTCAAGGTTTTCAGGAGCAGGATCTAGGTTGCACGATGAGTAAAGAGAAAAAGAGACGATCGGGAAATTGTAATTTTGATTCGCAGAAATGACAGAAAGCACTACATCTGCCCTATTGCAATTTCCTGCCGAAGCTAGGAGATCCGATTCACCAATGCATAATCGAATTCGGTTGGATGGCTTTGGAAAAGCCAGCACCTTGGATGATCATGGATACATGTCGCTCCAGTTCCCAACCACCAGATTCATGGTATCATTCATCGCAACCGCGTCATGAGGCTAATCTTACGAGATGCCGTTCGATTTCGTAAGCGTAAGAGACACCGACCCTAGTCAGATATCCATATCAGTTTTTATCTGTGTTGATGATCATGTTTGATACTTACCAATCGCCGAGGTGTTGACAGTACTATTCAACTACTTTCTGCTCAATTCCAATTTCTAAGTTCATGTCAGAAGAGACAGCCTCTATTTCGCAGCGCAGTTTATCTTCCATGGTTTGCTTGATAATTGTGTCGACTTTCGGCTTGATAATGATGCAGAAGACCACTTTCTTCAAACCAGGGAGGTACTTTGGCAATTTCAGTATGGAAAAAAGCCGGGGGATGTCTTTCGATAGGGATTCTTGACTCTCTTGTAAAGAAATCTCGAATCGGAGGGAAGTAATCTGGCGACGCTGGCCAGTCTTGAAGCGGGAGAAACATTCCCTCATTGGATAATGCAACGGAATGGAGAATACACTTTGTTGCATCGGGATATTAACTGCTTCTGCGTAGATTTGACGGCATACTCGTAAGAGAGCGACTCTGCTAGGATCCCCCTGCGAATGCATGCGATAACTGTCGCGTTTTGCCTCATACGCTCTTCCGCCGAGCGCAAACTCCCATATCATATTGCGGACCTGTATAGTCAGTATCCGTTGCATATCTGGATGGCGAGTAGTTCCTTACCTCAGCCGGGAGACGAAGTAGAGGCGATTTCCGGTTGGCTTCAACACTGATGGATATTAGTTGTCTCCTGCAAAGTCCAGTCATGGTGTACTTACATGTCCTTCTCTCCGCCCTTGGGTGTAACGTTGAGCATGCCATTCCTGAAGGTGTGGTATCCGCGTGCAGGCCTCTTCACAACCACGTCTTTGCTCTGCTTATCAGTGGAAGTCTTCTTCGCTTTCTGAGCCTTGTCGTTGGTAGCAGGCTTTTGGGGCGCCATGATGATGTCGAGAGTGACTGGTTGACGAGCAGGGTTGTGTTCAAGATATAAGCAGAGGGTAGAAAGTGGAAGAGTTAAGTGAGACTGTTCGCGGTGAGTGAAAGCAGGACAAGACCCTCATAGGAAATGTTATCACGCCAACGCAGTACGGTGAGCGGGAAGCAAACACAGTGACAGTGAGTGTGAAGGAGAGCGTATCTTTTGGCCATAGGGCATTAATTAATAACTACTTGATCACATCTCATTGGAACGGCAAGGTAATAGAAGGCAGTCACAACGTCTATGCTAGTTAGAACTATCATAACAGAAGCCTACGCCTTCACTGCAGCCATAACTTCACCTACACCCGCAACTCGCATCAATATTACCGGAGGGGAGCGAGCACCTAATCTTCATGTCAGTACATTATTGCGCATGACATACTCAGCAGTGAAGGCGATGAGGAAGTGCTCAGAGAGAAGATTGTAAACTCGCCATTGATGGCGCCAGACGAGACGAGAGTGAAGGACTGCAAGCAGTCCTTCACTCTCGTCTCAAGCCCGGCACCATCTCCGCCTAAGGATGACGATAACGAAGTTTCATCATTGCACATGCGGTAAAGGAAAAGGGAGTACTCACATATGGACTTCAGTGTGTGGACTACAAACTTGTTTGCGCAAGAGCATTGAAGCAATGCTATTGAAAGCGGACAGCCGCGATGGAGGGTGGGCCAAGACAAGCAACCATAACTGCAAGAGTTGTCTGGTTCAATAGTCTAGATCCAGGGTGTCGTCCTTTTGCGCATCCGGCCCATTCGCCTGGTGCCATGGGTCCCACTCATCACTCTCGTCGTCACTGTAATCACTGCCTGGACCATTGCGACCACTCCTTCGTCTCGGCAGGCCCTTTTGCAGCCTAACTTCTTTTCTCCTTTTCGCATATCTGTCTCTCTTCCTCTTAGCCTTGGCTTTGCTCTTCGCACTGGTTGTAGCCCATTGTTGCTTGTTTGCTTGCCCTGGCTCCTTTGACTGAGCCTGCTGCGAATCGTCTACCACATGCGAAGAACTCTCTTGCGCTGGGCTCGCAACATCGGGAGACGGCTTTTCGGAAGTAGATTTACAGTCAGAAGATTCGCCGTTTTCTTTCTGTAATCGCCGTTTGCGAAGGATGGCTTGGATTTCCGAGTGTCGGAACATGGCAATTTGCTCGTCAGTCAAGGTCCGCTTGGTGCCGTCAGGATAGTAGCCGAGCCCATCGTCCTCTTCGTCATAATATTCTTCAGCCGTCTCTGCCTCGTGATGTACACCGTAGAGAATATGTTCTGGCGTTGACGCGTGGGGGAAATGCTGCGCGTGGAAAGCGAGGAGATCATCCTACCGTTCTTAGTACCTGCCTAGGGGTTCGAAAACATTGATTCAACTTACGACCGTGACCGTTGGAATTTGCAGCGCCATAACTTTTTATTATCTTCTCAGAGAGTTGGGTCGAACAGCGACGCGCTCAAAGGCGCGGAATTTCACGTTGGCCGAGACATGAGTGAAAGAAGAAGAGGAATCAGTCCCCGAGCTCAAAAAGACTGCCGACGATCATTCGCGTGAGCACGAGGTCTTGGCTTCACCGCGGCATGACGTGTGTGCTGCCCACGCCAACCGCCGCGCTCACAAACAACCCTCCAGCAACACCCTAATGCACCCCGCTTAAGCCACCATGAAATCCGGATCTCTCTTCACGTACCCTCTTGCTACCATCTCTCTAATCTTCGCTTGCTCTGCGGAGTCTCGCCCGTTCGACAGCATCGTCAACTCGCTCCACATCCTGACCGAGCAATCACCGCTTCGCGACTACATCATGGGCAAACCAGAGGGGCAGGCCTCAACTGGCGTCATCATATCCGATGTTATCGGAAACACACAGGAGATTGCCATCTTCAGCGGCCTGACAAGGGACATCGACGCTGTAGCCGGACGGTTAGACAACGCAGCGCAGAACGCCACTGTACTCGCTCCCCACAACAGCGTCATGCGCGACTTGAAGAGGAAACCATGGGAAGACCCAGACGACTACAACAAACTGGGCGCCGAAGCCTACCAGGGCGCTAGCGGAGAAGACCGCGCAAAGAGCAACCTCGAGCGCTTCGTCCAGCGACACATTGTACCGGAAAGTCCGTGGGAAGAGGGCAAGAAGATCAAGACACTTGCCGGCAACGAGATCTGGTGGGAGTCCAAGGACGGCCAAAAGAAGGTAAGCATGCCCGTCAGTACAGTAGTCTGCATTGCATTCCGAGTTGCCCCACCGGACCGCAGGGCGGCCATTCGCCTCTCGGCCCAACTGCCCACGAACATATTCGATGCAATTTCCAAAATCTCCATCAAAACAACCAAAATAATTGGTGAGATGGCCGAGTTGGTTATGGCGCCAGGTTAAGGTCTTCTTAACATCATATTCCTGGTCACGAAAGTGGCGTGGGTTCGAGTCCCACTCTCATCAGCATTCGTCTGGCTTCAGTCAGATACCCCAGGTTCTTTTTTTTCTCTTGAGTTGTTTCTCTTTTGGCGACATCGAGGAGACATTTGTACTACTTTTTCTTCGTGGTGTTGCCGAAGATTTTCTTTCCAATGCTTTTTTTTCCCTTTTGCCAAGCACTACCAGATTCTGAGCTAATCGAATCTTGCAGATCCAACCCGCCAACGTCGAAATCAAGAGTATCGCTGACAAGGTCGCCAACGGTGAAGTCTGGGTGCTTGGAGGATCTCTCGCTTAGACATTTTGTTCTATGAATCATGGCTGGCCCGTGATGATAGGCAGAAGGAGGCCCTTTTTTTTCTTTCCTTTGATTGCAATGTTGGTATAGATCAAGTGTACAACTTAAGAGGATTTATCATGAACACCAGAATATTCGCCTACGTTGGCTCACTTTCCAAACATACTGCAATTCTTCCTCTCATCTTCTAAATACTCATTTCAGAATATGTGCTTTAAGCTATCACTTCAGAATGTATACGAAGAATCATCGCTATTATGTGTTTATCTTACAATCACCCAGTCTTACTTGACTGAGTAGGTTCGATCTCCTGTACTGAACTCATGGGCATCATCTACAGCATTGGCGTCTCCTCCCTCTCTCCAATGACGTTGAGGAACGCAGTGTGAACATGCTCTGTCAGATCACTGGCCTGCAGCGATCTGCCCTTCTCCTTGAAGGCCAACTTGGAGCATTCTCTCGTAATACAAGAGCCTCCATATGCTGCAAGAGCCAACGTCTCGCTCCTTGACATCTCAGTCCCGATGTCCCACAGCTTGTCGTGGTATGCCTTCCTGTAGGCTAGTAGAGTCGCCAAACTACCCGTCAGAGTATCGCCCTGACCGCCCGAGCGCTTCAAGCCACCCTCGCCCTCAGAGACCAGGGTATGTGAACCATTGGAAATGTAGTCCTTGGCACCCTTCTGGATGATCGTAACACCACCAAAAGCCTTTGATAGCTTGGAGCAAAGTTCTGAAGGATCGCCCTCATCAACGTTGACGCCCTTTGCCTTGGCCAATCTTCCAAATTCCACAACGTTGGGCGTGAGGATGCACTCCTTGCAGCCTTCAACGAGTTCAGGCCTCGTCTGTGCAAGGTACAGACCATCTGCATCCAGTACAAAAGGGATGCCCTGCTTCCTAGCCTCTTCAATCACCTTTGCGCATGTGTCTTGCATAAGTTTGTCGCGACCGAGGCCAGGACCAATTACGACAACGTGGAGCCGCGATAGCATTCCAACAACTTCTGCGCTTACACTCTCGGCACTCTCGGATTGCGCAAGGTTCTTGGACTGTCGCATGTACGGGTGTACCATAAGGTTAGGGGAGTAGGTCTTGATGACGGCGCCTGCTCCCGGCTCGCATATGACGTGAGACTGAAGTAGTGTCAGCAGATCTCCTTGCATGATGGTTTCTGGGAGATAGCACCATATCACAGCCTAGTTTTGCAGAGGCCATGGCGGAGAAGTAGGGTGCGCCAGTGTAATCTTCACTGCCACCAATGACTGCCACACGACCCAATTGACCTGTAAAAATGAATTAGACATGCATTCTAGAACCCAGAGCGGTCTCCATGCCCTTGTGGAAGCTCTCGAGCATAGGCGGTACCATATTGTACACCTTCTTAAGAAGGTCTTTCCTTGATGCGCCGGCCATTTTGGTATACTTTTGAATAACTATTAAATTTGAATATCGAGCAGGAGGACCACGAGAACAGCTGTGAAGATTTGATTGTAGGAACGATGTTGTACGCTTTCCGCATGGTTTTGTTATGGAGCTCAACGCATAGGGACGTCATAATGATGGTGGGGCATTGACGCGACGCGCCACATCTAGCAACTACGCAAACGCATAGCAGAGAGGAACAGCGGGGACAGCATAGCCGGCCGCGTACCCGAATAAGCATACGGAGGAACTTGCAAACTAGGGCTGGAAAGTATTGGTATTTATTGTTCAATTTGCAAAGACATGTTTGTACTCCACTAGCTATCATTCGGCAAGGAGCCGCCCAAGAAGGTAAATATGGGCAGCAGAAATTAGCTCGTATATCTCTCATCGAGCATAGACAGCAATGCCCGCTCAGCACTTTAGGCATAAATATTAGAAATGGCAGGGTCATTCAAACCCCGTGAAAGCTAGTGTACGCCAGAGAGAATCCTCAATATGCGGGCGTTCTAGACTCGCTCAACAAAGCCAACAAAGCCGCAATCGCTCTGAAGCATAGGGTGCAGTCCTGCGAAGAGGGCTGATAGTAGCAGAAATAGAAGAAGGAACATCTACATTCCCCTAGTTGACCACGCAGACTGAGGATGATTTAGGCAGTGATAGCGTCTGTAGTCCCGGCAACCCCGTCGACCTTGTTTTCAGCAGGGGTTTTGTCAGTAGCCTCGTCGCTGGTATTCGCTTCAACCTGAGGCGCAGATACCTCCTTGCTATCTTCTTTGTCTGCTTCTGCCATAACAACGTCGCCTTCCGCATCAGTTGGCTTCGAGGTAGTCTCTGGAGCGGCATCATCCTTTTTCGCTGCCGTCTCCTCGTTGCTCTTTTCCGCAGTCTTTTCTGCAGATTCGGACTTCTCGCGTTCTTCGTTCTTGACACCGTTCGCACCAGCCGGCTCCGTGTCGGATGCTAGTACGCTATTCCATTTGGTAAGAAGTTCAGTCGAACGCTTCTTGAAAGCAAATTCTTCCTCCATTGGAATAGATTCAAGCTTGATAATAGCCCGAAGGACCTTGTGGACCTTGGTCTTCTTGATCACTTCAGCCTCAAGATCTGCATGAGCTTCAAGCTGCTTCAGATACTCGGACATGCTTGTCATATCTTCGTCTTTGGGTGCCTGGTCGCGGGACAAAAAGCCCTTTTGGAGACGGTGTCGGAGGTAGAGAACTTGCTTCTCGCGCTTCTGTAACCACTCTTCTTCAGTCATAGCTGGCTCCTCGGGTGCTGCAGGCTCAGCCTCCTCGCTGGCTTTCTTCTTCGACTTGGGCTCCTTCTTCGTCTTTGCAGCAGATGGCTCCTTTGGTGTCTTTGTCGTCAGCTTGAGCTTGGTCTTGAGAGTCTTTGCGAACTGTCGCCATGTCAGTAGTTGCAAATCGATTCATGGATGTGATACATACCTTTCCGCTCTCGCCATCGCTCTCGCCGTCATTCTTGCGCTTCTTTGCGGTCTTGGTCTTCTTAGCTGAAGCAGCAGCATCACCAGTGTCTTCCGCATCAGCGGTTTCTGATGTTGTGGCTGCTGTGCTCTTGCGCCTAGAGGCCTTCTCGGCCTTCTCCTTCTTCTTCTGCTGCTCCTTCTGCTCCTTCTGTTCAAGGTCTTCTTGCATCGCAGATTCGTGGGCAGAGAGCATATCTTTGAAATATGCCAGATCGTGGCCCTCGGCAGCAATCTGATATGCCTCCCAGAGAGCTTTGTTCCTCTTCCCCTGGTTGCCAGTCTCCACATCCTTCTTCACTTCCTCGAGATCGAATGGCAACAGATCAGTGTTGACTTGCCACGCACTACCGACCTTGGTCAGCAACCTATTATGCAGAAGAGTAGATCGTTGTTTACTCACAATTCGTTTGTACCCAGAAACATGATAGGATACCGCCTATCTTTGGCGTTTTTGCCACCCTCAAGAAAGTCTTCTCGGTATGTGCCGTCAATACGCCTAGCACTGACAGGACGCTTGCTGAGAAGTGACTCGGGGAGCATTTCCTCGTCACATACAATGACTGGCCATGGTTGGTATCCACGCATAGCAACCATGTGCATGTCTCCCGGCGACACATTCAGGCGAAGCTCAGGTGCCTTCTTTGCCTTCTTAGCTGGTGTTTTCTTCTTGTGTTCGGGAATGCCAGCGCCTGACTTGCGGGCCTTTTTGGGAGCCGGGGTACCATTGGTCGCTGGCGCGTCAGAGGCAGGTGCGGCATCTATGAGAATATGTCAGTACATGAGCGTAAAGAGTAAGACCTGTCTGTGCTGCCTCCGGTTGGTTGGGCTGTCTACCACTCACCTGCATCATCGCTTGCAGCGACAGGCGCTGCCTGCGCGTCAGTGGTGACATCATCCTTGCTAGCAACATCTTCTTGGGTGTCTTTGTTTTCAGTCACTGGTAGACAATCATGTCAGCATCCTCTTCGCCGATTTACGAAGTAAGGTCTCTTACCTTCAGCAACGCCAGAGGTAGCTACAACGCCGTCATCAGTCGGCTTTGCCTCTGCGACGGCAGGCTGAGCAACACCATCCGTGGAGCGCGTCGCCTCCTCGGTATTGTTCGTGGCGTCCACAGGAACGGGTGATTTCGCCTCCTCCGCCATTGTGCGAGTCACGCTCACGTTTGTGTGATGTCGAGTCGACGCGTAAGTGATGCGCAGGGTCGCGATTTAGGAAGTTGATAGGATGAATGCGACAGCAAGACCGCGTGGTTGATGGTTGACAGCGCGGATTGATGATGCGCGGTGGGTGAGGTGGCTGGGTTGTTTTGTGGTGATGTGGGGAGGGCGAGAGAGAAGAGATCGGAGACGCAACTCTTCAACTTTCCAGCGACGCCAGGCGCAGCACGTGACGTTGGTCGGTCTGCCCGCAACGGGCGTGCTACTGATCGGGAAAAATTCCGAGGTGATTCACTGCCACCTCTGGATGTACCGACCACCTTCTGGCAATGTTGCAGCAAGCGTGTGGAGTGTTTGCCGTGTTGTGGGTGTTGGCTACTGCTGCTATCGCCGCCTTCCAAGGTTTGGCGGGATGCGATGACTTAGGTCCGTGCTGGAGTACGAAGCTGCTGCGCCTTTTCAGCCAGCCAACACACAGTCACGAACTCAACGCAAGGGGCTTGCAGATGGACCCTATGCGAAGAGTCTCGTCTACTGACACAGCTCTTTTGGCGGTTTCCTTTTACTCTTGCTGAGGCGTAATGGACGGTCGATTGGCTTCACATGGCATGCACATGCGACTTGTCGTAAGAAGCCTCCAGGTGAACGCGCACGTTGTTGGGAGAACCGATACTCTTCTAGATTATTCTCCCTAGCTCTTTCTCATATTGCACGGTCTATACGCTCGTCGTTAGTGAATCATGATGTTCTATCTGAGGTTGGTCATCGTGGAACGGTCAGAATGATTGCAACACATAGGAACGCTGAGCTGCGGGGTCTCGGACTTGCTCTTGGTAGGCTTGTCAGGGATGATTTGCATTTCGACTACACTTCAGCCTTCGTCAGCTCGAACACATGTCTATCCTGGGGGATGAGCAGTCACTCACTGTATTCGTTTCTCGCTCCTGGGGTGATTTCTGTATGTCTGTTTGCTATAAGGACATGTTTCCGCCTACTTACCCATATCGACGCCCGTACGTCAAGTACACGGGCTTTTACCATACACTGAAGAGACTGATGAAACACAGGGTTGCGAGAGGAAATACCCAAACCCTCGCACAAATCTGTACCAAGACCAACTGCAGCTAGTCATCGGCCACAGGAATGAGTCGTGATGGCGCGATTCCAGTTTTCAACGATCCATCAATATTTGATTCTCAGCTCTCCGCGACTTGTAGGCGTCCATCAAGCCTGCCGTTTTCCAAGCAATGCCTACATGATCCGTATGCTGAGTGATTCACTTCCGCATAGCTTACGATAGGACAATAACTTGTGTCAGGAAGGGTGGTGTTATATGCTCTCGTTACCTCATTACCATCTTCAGACTTGCCTGACTCCATCTCTTCCAAGGGCCTTGTTTCCGTCATGCTGGAAGTGACGATATTAAGGAATCGGCCAACGGCGTCACAAACAGGGAGTATTACCAGCCGCTACTCCTTTGATGGGTTCTAGAGAGTACAATCTGAGTATTATAGGCTTCTTGGAGCCAATTCGTCTTATAAAGGAGCATATGTCAAGGTGGGTTACTGCGGATATACTGAAATATGTAATCAGTATCCGACAAAGACGTTTCACTCAGTTAGAGCATTCGAGCTTAGTTGTGACCCGATAGTTGTGTAGAGACCTCGTGATCCGAACAGATTAGCTGTATGAGCTGTACTGTGAACAGGACGCCCATCTTCAGATCGAAACTTGAGTCGGATTGTTTCTGTACCTCTGTATAGACAGATCTGGGCTGGACAACCGCCCCAGATTATCGCGATCCGGGGGGCTGGGCTTTTCCGTTCCCGTGTTGGCTATCGATAAGCCAGTAGTCATCTTTCTGGGTGCAGCACATGACTGAGGCACTTGGGCTTGCCTTGGGCTTCCGCTTTCAATCAGTCGGTCCGCAACGATCTGTCGTCATGCTAGCTATTTAAACAGCCAGACTTCCTGTCGAGTGCACTGGTATGTTGAAATGGGCGACCGCAAGCTACTCGTACGGATGCGAAATACACCTTGGCCACGAGATTTCATAGCCAAGCTATGGCGCGGTGAGATGAGTGTTGTTGCGCTCCCCGGCTGTTGTATGGCTCATAAAGCATGTCCAGAGCTGCTGCTGCTTCCTATCCCGGCGGCTAACAACGACTTGGAGAGCCACCGTAAATATTTGTGCACCCTAGAAGCTCAGAATTTTTAGCTGCGCGCACTTGTAGTGCATGTATCTAGACACGCATTTCACACAATTGCCGACCGTCGGGGCGATTTATAGGAGCGATCGAGCGAGGGGTAGCGGTGCGTCGGGGGAGCCATCGTGCTGTCCTGGTATCGGGATCAATCTGACGCCAGCACAGGGGCTAGCCACTTGGGTACTGTGCAACAAAGACACGAGATGTTCCTTCGCTGGCAGGGTTGAGGGCGTTGATGGTGTTAGAAGTGGGCGGCTCTCACGAGCGAGTGACCTGCAGTTATCGCTAGTGCTCATCACGTGTGGTATCAACTGCAAAACCAAACACTGGCACAAGCAGAGCTACGTAGAATAAATGTACAGTGTGGATATGGCAGTGCGCAATTCCAAGCCACATTTACAGGAAGTAGAATAAAGCGCAATATCGAAAGCGCGGTCCAATTCAAGGCCGAGGCGTGCATTCCAGTAATCTCGAGGGCTGCAACCGCAGGCTTGTGCTGGGTCTTCACAGCCGCCTGGGACTTTCGTCACACGCTCCAAACATTGCAAAAGCCTTACCCGCTAAAGCCCGCTTCCGCGTGCTTAGCGTGATGTAACTGCAGGCCCAAGCATCTGCGGCTCTCAATCTGGGCACAAAGTTGCGCAATAAGCATCCCCACCATATTTACGTACTACCCAGTGAGCACTATGGCAGCGGATCCAAGCACTGCGAGCGACGCACCAAATGGCGACTACCAGGCACTATGGGCAAACAAATACCGAGGCGTATGTTGGTGCAATGGCCGTTGCTCCATGCCTGACTGACTGACAGCTGGTAGGCCACAGTAGAAGACCTCGATCCCCCGCCTGCCCTCTCCGTCAAGCCTACCGACCCAATCTCATGGGCGCTCATGTCCGGCCTTGAACGCGACTATACACACCTCACTGTCATTGCCGAGGCGAATCGCGCACTACTTGGATACATTAGCATCCCGCATCTCCAGCAACTTCTCAAAGAAGGCAAAGTCAAGGACAGCGACCCTGTTCAAGAGGCCATGCACAAGTTCCAGCGACGCGGCAGGAGGTACAAGGTCATCACTACAGAGACGCCACTCGAAGAGCTTGAGGAGTTTTTTAATGGCGGAGTAGATGGCAGCGGAAAGCAGGAGTTTGCGGTGGTGACTGATGCAAGCAGGAAGTTCGTGCTCGGGGTGGCTACAAGGGCGGACTTGGAGAACTTTGCGAAGAGGAGGGCATAAAGGACCTCCATGATTTACTGGGGAATGGGAGAATGAGTTCTACGGATAGGTCGTGTTGGGTGATGCATCAGGAGGCGTTTACTTGGGATACCAATGATCATCGTTGTAAAGAGAGGAATAATCCGGCGTGTGCCTCCCAGTAATCCATGGAACTCCCAAAGCCTTCCCGCCTACAGTTGTAAGAATATCAGCCCGCAGATCAAATCGGGACATGTTTAGTTGATCTACATTGCGCTAGCATGCGGTCCTGGTGGGACATGGACATTTGCCGCTCGATGGTTCAGGAAATGACCATCAAGTCTGGCCGAGCTTCAGTTGATAACCATAATTTAATGACGAGCCTGCAAATTGGCAACCACCACCAGATCCAGTCCCCCGAGACGTCATGAAGAGACCAAACGCCTTAAATGTGCTGACTCATGTTCGCACCCTAATCTCAACCCCGATCCACCGCTTGTTATGTGCATACCACACTTTCGGGTTTCCCCGCATACCGTAACCTTGGAGCACAGCGGCTCTTTATGTAGCTTTGGCCCCAGTTGACCACAGGGTTAGAACGAAAGTCCTTGAATCAACCAACTAACTTCGCCTCTCTTCTTGTAGATCGGGCAGCCGCTGGCATGCTCGCACCTGCCTTTCGCGTTCGCAGTAAGCCCCACCTCCAGCATCCACTATCACAAGCCTGGAGAACCACAACACAACAATCTACACCACACCGAACGCGCATCTTGTCCGTGACAATACACCTCAAGAAGCAGTCGAGATGGTATTCGGAAGACGTACCGAAGGCGCAGATAGGCGCTGGGACGACCACGCCCGTTCCCCCCAACGCTGACCCGCCAAAGTCCAAGCCACCCTTTTACTTTGAGGCTGGATATGCGCTGTTTGCAAAGAGACCATCGAGACCATTCCCTCCCCCGTTCCTCTCCATGCCCTCTACGAGCTTCTCGGAACCACTCAGCACGTACAACAAGAGTAGAGACCGGCGGCCGACAGTCAATGGGCAGATGATTAGAGGAGTTACAAATGGCGATGATGCTGTGCTAGTCAGCGAGAGTTTCATTGCCGCAAATGACGGCGTCGGAGCATGGGCTACTAGGGAGAGAGGGCATGCAGCGTTAGTCAACCAAAGCACTCCCAGCCGTCCATGTGGAAAGCGCTAGATCACTGCTAACACAAGACACGCGTAGCCTCTGGTCCCGCCTCATTGCCCATTTCTGGGCTCTCGAAGTAGAAGCTGCAACCTACAACGCCACAACTCCTCCAGAGCCTATCACCTACCTGCAGAATGCCTACAAGCTTACCCAACAAGCAACCTCGAAACCCAACGCGTGGTATGGCACAACCACGACGTGCGGTGCGCTTCTCAGCGCCGACAACGAAGAACCCAATCACCCAGTCCTCTACGTAACCCAGCTCGGCGACTCCCAGATCCTCGTCATACGCCCGAACACTAGAGAAGTTGTATTCAGGACAAAAGAGCAATGGCATTGGTTCGATTGTCCGCGGCAGATAGGGACAAATAGTCCTGATACGCCAAGCGAGAATGCGATGGTGGATTGTGTAGAGATTCAGGAAGACGACGTAGTAATTGCCATGACAGATGGTGTGGTGGATAATCTGTGGGAACATGAGATTGTAGAAAATGTTTGCGACAGTATAGAGAGATGGAGTGGTGACAAAGATAAAGATATAGAAGAGCAGACATACGCGGATGGCATGCAGTTTGTGGCTCAGCAACTCGTTAATGCAGCGAAGGAGATTGCTCTGGATCCTTTTGCTGAGAGTCCATACATGGAGAAGGCGATCGATGAGGGTCTGTCTATCGAAGGAGGTTAGTACCCTGGTAAACTTGACATCGACTGTGGGTTTTCTCTTGCTTAAACTAATACAGGTAAACTCGACGACATCAGCGTTGTAGCGGCTCAGTGCAAACGGCGAAAAGGTTGAGGCCTCGATTGATATGAATGACGAAAGTCTTTCTGCAAAACCGTAAATGCCTATTAGGACCCATCGGAGTCCAACTACATGCATGAGAGAATTCGCACACGATTCGTTCGTAGATGGAAACGACCTGGAAAGACACTACAATGAACCCGGAGTCACATGTCAAACAGAGCATTGTACTGTCACACTAGACCGATCCTTTGGATACTTAGCGTCTAGATTGTGCGCTCAGATATTGTCATTGTAGGCACCATATTCTGCACCAAGAATCGTTATCTGGTCAACAGGATTAGGGATGTAGGGGTCGCAAAAGAAACGGTGGTGCTCTGTGATAAAGTTGGGATGGCTTACAAGAGAGGTTACGACTCGGTCGTTAACAACCGCGTTGTTAAAAACCACCGTCCATCCTAGATTCTCAGGTCATTTATACTTATACCTGTGGCTATCGTTGGGCTTGATAAGCGCTTGTATGGTATAGGCAATCTATGGATAGACCTTGTCCATTGCCGTTGCATTCAAACAAGAAGCTTTTCCAATTCAGACCCCTACACTATAATCCACTACTTATCTACTTTTCAGTGACATCATGGAATCCGACCAGGTTGGTAATGATCATAACGCAGCTTGGCAACTGCCAATTACTATGACTCTTCCCGGAGACATGCATTTGAAACCGGTCACGACTTTAATTATATCTTACCGTCATTCTAAGGTTCTCAATGTTGTCAGCGGTCTCTGATACTTGGGCAAGGCTTTTCTGAGCTCGCATGATACACAGCATGAACCCTGCTGTACGCTGAGTTTGGACCCATATGTCCACTGCTCTGGAGAGGATACAAGGAGAAGAGTTCCGGCATCATATTGTAGGCATCATGAGTGGAGCACAGTGAACAGCACAAGAATCATACAAGTGTATTGGATGGCATCTTGTTTCAATGCCGACGTGAGTTATATGGCTACCCAAGGACAAGCTGTGCAAAACAACTGACGCTACCGATTCTGAGCATTTGAATCATTACTCTATTTACTCGTTTTTGAAAGGAAAATTAAGATCCTCAGTGGTGCGTTGGTGAGGATTAAAGTGAAATCTGCTTGGGATATCGAGGTTGACAGCAATCAGAACTTTGAGGTTCTCCTACTCAATCCACCTTGAGAACTAATTTCAAATCAAGATCTGTGTGCATGTGACATTCACGAAAAGTCCACACGAGCTGAACTACTCTTTCGAGCTGCGTTCCCTTCGAACGGGCGATCTTGATGTCGAGCGAGTGACACGACGTCTGCCCTTACCAGCTTTGCTGCGAGATCGGGACCTGCTAGAACCAGGCGAGCGTTTGCGCTTCTTGACATCAGCGCGAGAGTCAACTGAGTCAGCGGCAGAAGAAGTGGAGTATCTACGGCGCCGCTCACGCACAGGGCTTATAGATCGGGAAGACCTCGAAGGAGAGCGACGTCGACGGCGTGGAGGGCTATGTGATGGTGACCTTGTTCGGAGCCTGGGCGCTGGTGAGCTCGATTTATCACGAGGAGAACTAGATCGCGAATTATGCCTAGGTAGCCTTCTCTTGTCTTGGCCAGGAGACCAAGACCTGTCCTTGCGTGCTCCTCGACGTCTCGGAGGCGGAGAGTTGCTTCTTGAAGGAGATCTCCGTCGCGTGCGGCGAGGCGGCGACCTAGAGCGATCAAGCGATGGTGAGCGACGAGTTCGGCGCCTGGGTGGACTTCGCGATGGTCCTGACGATGGTGAGCGACGTGCACGACGAGGTGGTGGGGATGCAGAACGACTGCCTGAAGGGGAACGACGGCGCTCGCGAGACCTATCGTAACGCCCTCCACGACCGCGACCTCGGCCTCCTCCAGGGATATATAAGTCGCGCTCGCGATTTGGTGGGGAATGCCTTCTTCTTCTATCGCATGTGAGTGAGTCAACTTTATTATCTAGGGATATGGTACATACGGTGGTGATCTCGAGTCACGTCGGGGATGGCCTCTGTCAAAATCTCGGCCTCGGCCTCTACGGTCACTGCCACGGTATCGTCCGCCACCACCGCGTCCGCGTTCGGGGCGATCTGAGCGTTCGCTTTGGCGGAAGGAGTCGATCATGGCGTTCTGTGCTTGGTCCTCTGCGCGCCTTGCATCGGCAGCGGCCTTAGAAAGCTATAGACTGGGTTAGTAATGCTGGTGAGGTGAGCTCGAGATATGACATACCTGTTCCTGCTGTAATTCAGCCTTCTTCGCTTCCAAGAGCTCGCGCGGTACGCCCATGGGACTGTCTTGGGCGCTGAGCATAAGATCCCATAGCTCTTTGCAGAACGGCGCTGTATCTTTTCCCAAAAAGCCAGTAAGTTGGATTTGGATTTCCTTAATCTTTGGCTGAACAAAAGTCAGTACAAGGCTAGCGAAAAGGCGAGACAAGTGTCTACGAACAAATTGGCTTTGCTCAACCAAGTTGTAGCAGGTCTCGACCACAATGTCATCTTCATCGCCCAAGATGGTGGTGATCTTATTGGCAATCCATCTTTTCATTAGGTCGATGTTGACCTTCTCGATATCCACCTTCTTGTCAAACTCTGGCGGGAATTTGGTCGCTTTAAGGCGCTTTTGGTCGATACTGAGCGCCATGATTGCGGTTTGTAGGTGATTGTAGAAGCGACAAGGCCAGTGAGGTGTAGGGCGGACGAGATACGCGACGGTGAAAGCTAGAGCTCACTCGGGTCCATCCGCGTGGGCTTGGCGGCGACTCCAGGATTACGTCAGTCGTTCATGCAGGTACGACACATCACGCTAAGCTCTTGTCAACTAGGGCTTCATCTCTCACTCTTTCTTTCCATTGGCGTTCAAGGATGCGAGGTACAATATATTATCATGTGGAACAACAACTCAGGATGTGAAGGAGCGCAGATGAAGAGCCTGAGTATGCATTGGTTTGAGCAATGACCACATGCAGTGACAGTTTCCAGGACTTGTTCAGCACGCCCAGTTCAGCAGTTGCGAAGACGTCAAATAACAATGCGACTTGCGTGCCTGCTACGCTTATCCAGTACTTCCTGCCATGTTGCAACCCACATGCCTCAGCCATGACTTCTGTTCTGACCCGTCAACTCAATGAAAATCTCATCGCCCGAAATCCTGCTTCATCCATCGTCTTCCTCCTCTTTCATACCAGTTGCCATCACCCATTGATATTCATCTGATTACTTCTTCCAAATCCCATAGCCAATCCCCTAGACACATCTTTCACCCTGTTTTCACTTACCAAGGCAACCGTTTCGGCGGTATCGGACATGTTTGCACCAACCAAGCCGCTCGAAACCGCAACAGCCCCTCTTCCCATTCAGGCGCCTGCCGATACAACAACGCAAGGAGCATCTATTCCTGCTACAACCGAGACTATCTCGCAGCCAGTACCTGAGCTCGCTCCGGAAGTACCTCCAGCCGTACCCCTGTCAGCACCTGAGCCTCCTTCAGCTATACCTCCAGCCATACCTGAGCCTGTCCCGGAAGTACCTCCAGCACCGATCTCAAATGTGACCCAGCCAGAGTCTCTACCAGTAGCCGAGCTAGCTTTACAAGTGCCTGCCGTAGAACCAGTGGCGACAGAACCTGTAGCGCCTCTTCCTACAGCGTCGATTCCTGAAGCGTCACCCCCCACAACTTCACTTCCCGAGGGTTCGACCGCTACAGCGCCTGTTCCTGTGCCTTCTATCCCCGCAGCACCTCTGCCGGTAGCATCACTTCCCACGTCATCTCTACCCGTGGCATCTGTGCCAGCAGTGCCTCTTCCTGAGAACCCGCTGCCAATAGCTTCACTTCCCGAGACGACGCTCCCCATAGCACCTCTTCCTGTGGCATCGATTCCTACGGCGTCAATCCCTGAGACGGTTCTACCAGTAACGTCTCTTCCTGTGGCGTCACTTCCCACAGCTTCAATTCCTGAAGGGGCAGTCCCTACAACATCTCTTCCTGTGGCGTCTGTGCCAGTGGTTGCTCTGCCAGTAGCATCTCTTCCTGAGGTATCTCTCCCAGCAGCGGCTCTTCCAAGTGTACCAACGGCCCTTCCTACTGCAGGGACAGGATTGCCTCTGCCGGTTCCTACTACACCATTACCCACCGCTGCACCCGAGACACTAGCAAATGCAGCATCAGGATTAGCTCCGTCGGTTGCAACGACTACTAAGTGAGTGCACTTGATCCATTAGTCGCTATATATACACTAACAATCCCCAGAACTATGCGCAAACGTGACATGATCAAGCTGCTCGGACCGTTGCTTAAAGTCATACCCGGATGCATTCCCCTTCTCGTGCTCCTCGCTCAGAAGAGTGCAGCGGGTGTAGACATCAAGCCGATTATCGAAGCCATGGTATTGGCTGCGGGCTCGTGAATCGAGATTGAAGACTGGTATCTGGATTTGGGTGGCGAACTTCGGGTCCACTCTTCATATTCCCTTGTACCTTAAGTTGCGCACCGAGACTATCATGTAGATTGTTGAATTAATCATCATTCCTGTGCCTAACTAACCATGATTGATATTACTCCGTGGCCTCATCGCTTATCTGCTCTTCTTTTCCCTTATACTGACTACTCCGTGTCGTGATAGCGATCCAGAGGTCTTATCATGGACTCTATGCTTCTCAAATGTGTTCTTGACATGTAGGCTCAATCTTGTTTCCTCAGCAGGCAGCGCTGTGAGTACGACCAGTCTGGGAGAAGTAGAATGCCAACCCCTCGACAAGACAGAAGGACTGGGCGGAATGGATGACAGCGCATCTGACTGATCCAGTCTCCCTTGAAACTCCATTCGCGTGACCTTCTTTCTCCATACTCATTTCTTGTCCCACATCCATCACTCTGGTGTATCCCTTGTATCTCCATACATCTCATCTTATCAATATCTCCATCACCCCCCAACAGCCCTCTCTACCATAGCCCTCGCTTCCTCCAACCCCCGACTCAACTCCCCTCTCTTCTGCGCTTCCTTGACTTCAAAATGTAACTTGAGTAGGTCCTTTGCGCGCTTCAGATCAGGATCCGATTCATCTTGCTGTGTCGTTGGTGTGGTGTTTGGCTCAGCGGGGGCAGTGGTGTCTTGGGTAGTGGTAGAAGGAGAAGAGTCGGGGCGTGCGGAGACGAGGGCGAGGGCGGCGGCGGGATCCTGAGGTACTTGGTTAGTTTGCTGGAGAACAGGGAGAGTAATGGAGAAGGTACGTACGCAAACACGTAGAGAGACGATATCAGAGAGGATCTCTGCTAGTTGCATGGTGTTTTCTTTCAGCGAGGCCTGGTCTTCTGCCATTGTGTCTTTTGTCGCCTGGTATATCCCTCCTGTAATGATTGGTTTCTTTCTTCAAGGCAGGCTGAGATAATTTGGACGGTTATTTCCTAGTATGAAGCACAGAATGTAGAGTTTTCGTTCAGCCAGAAATATGGTACTCGAAGTTTGGATTTACGGGCAAGCATGTGGGGATGCATGTGCATGTCACAGGGAAGCTCTGACGTTACCAATCGCGCCTGCCCCACGTTCGGTTCGCAGCCCGTAGCGTGGCTTTTTCGTGGAGCACATCCGTCAGCTGCCGGGTAAGTGCTTTACCGAATTCGCGCAACGTCTTTCCTAGCTACTTCGTCACGTCATTTGCTTGAGCTTTGCGAATAACCCTCTAATTTTGACCACATTGTTCTTGAGACGATCATTTTGGATACCAATTGGCTATCATGGCTAGTATACAGGCTATCCGGGCTAATTGCCGCAAGGTATGTACTATTTTCGACGCATAATCAATAAAGGAGTGTAGGAGGAATTGAGAGGAATTTAAAAGTTTCGACATAAGATACTAGAGGAGAAAGAGATATTGAAGGAAAGAGTAGGGCCATTGTCTTTATCGTTATGGGAGAACTCATCCTTATCAACAATCAATCGTTAGAGCTAGGTAGACAGGGAGCAGGTTGCAGGTTGGGAACACGACTAACATTCTCAAAGGTAATGTGTATAGGCAGAAACTATGCCGATCACATCAAAGAGCTCTCGAGTGCAACCCCTAAGCAGCCTTTCTTCTTCCTTAAGCCCCCATCGTCCATACTGCTTCCTGGCGCGGGGCCTGTACTACGACCCCGGGGTGTGATCATGCACTACGAGGTTGAGCTGGGCCTCGTCATGGGCAAAACAATTCGGGATCTCCATCCAGAGGATACCAAAGGCGCTATGGATGCCATTGAAGGTATGTTCAACGTAACATCTAAACCCTTACTTGAAATATGCAATACATAACGAAAATTTAATACTAACACTTCTCCCGGACAGGCTACATTCTCGCTATTGATATGACGGCGCGCAACGTGCAAGAAGAAGCCAAGAAGAAAGGCCTCCCCTGGTCCATCGCAAAAGGATTTGATACCTTCATGCCTATCAGTAACTTCATCGCCAAGAACCGGATCCCAAACCCACAGAATGCCCATCTTTGGCTTACCGTCAACAACGAGATGAAGCAGTCTGACAATACCGAACTAATGCTCTTCCGAATTCCACGACAACTGAGCGACATTAGCAGAGTAATGACACTGGAAAAGGGTGACATTGTCCTTACAGGTACGCCAAAGGGTGTAGGCCCAGTAAAGACTGGTGATATCATGCGTGCGGGTCTCAAAGTTGATGGAAAGGATATCGAAGAGGCCAACATGGAAGTTCCAGTTGCAGATAGAGAGGGCCTGTATGAGTTCAAGGAGACCTAGAGTAGTATGTAGCTCACTCTGTAGTGTCAAATACACAAATTCTAGACGTCACAAGCACCCTAGAGACCTCTGTAAGTATCAAGGCCTTGCTTCTCTGATCGGCTCGTCGTCAAGATGGAAGTGGCTGATAGGACTACGCTCCCCCAGAAAGTTATGTCTTTCGGGGGCTCACTGTTCGAGATGATAGATGCGAGTCGTCGCTGGCGGCGCAGTGTGGTCCTTGTCTCACCGGAGCGATTACTGATTCATCTTGAGGTTGCCCACCCCGAGAATTTGCCGCATTCTTAGGTATTTTGAAGGACGATCGCGGTCCAGTTCCTGCTTTTCGCAGTGATCTTCGTACCCCGGCTGCTTCACTTGGTAAATGGTCTATAAGCCCCGTATCGACGCGATGATGTTTTCGTGGAGATGACAGTTTCACTATTAGACTTTTTTGAACTTCTGGACATGTGACCACCGGAGGTGGAGTGGAATTTTTCTTCTTCTTTGGTGAACCAGTAGCCTTCAATTTCTTCCGTGGTGAGGATATTGGCTCAAATTTAGGTGCTGATTGGACTCCTGGGACAGTGTTCGATCCTATCGATGTCTGCATCTCACCTTCTCTCGCTTCCATTTTCTTAGCCGAAGAACGCGTTAGTCGTTGTGATTGAAGCTCAGGATGGGGTTGCTTCCGCTTTCGGGGTGGTCTCCTGGCTACGAGCTGTGTGGCTGGGGCTACGCTTGCTGGAGCTTTGTCTATAGGAAGTGGTGCAACCTTCTGCTGTGGCTCGGGCGTAGGTATAGGCTTCTTGCGTTGTCGCTCTCTGGAAACAAGCTGTGTAGGTGGTGGAGAGGCATGGTGTATATTGAAACATGGATTCTTGGCAGGTGCTGGCTCAAAATTTTTCTCTCCTATAGGTCGCGATACATTCAAATCATGGATTGAGGGTCTTTGACTTGTATGATCAGGTAGACTGAGGCTATTGCAGTCTTCGGCAGGAGGTGCAATAACGGCCGTACCGTGGCTTCTGTGAGCCGTGGTCAGTGATTTATTTGGCAACCACCATATTCTTGGGCTGATACTCACGTTGTTTGTATTACAGGACTTTGGGGGACTTGTATTTCCTCGCATGGGGTTGTTTGCGAAAGGAGTATTGACTCGCCATTCGGTCCAGTCATTTCGTCCACTAACCCACAATACAGTAGCTGTGACTCTATTAACTCTGCCTCGGTGTATGTTCTTGGCGTTGGTCCCACTATTGCACACAAATTATCAGTAGGTTCGCTTTCCCGTACAGACTTGAGACGGCCGATCTCTCGTTCTAGACTTTGGATCCGATCCGCATTCTCCTTGCGGTTATGCTCAAGAAGTTCAAGGCGTCGGAGGACAGTGTCCAATTCCATGGGCCTACGGGAGAGCTTCTCCAACATTTCTGATAAGCTCGATACCTTGTTGCCAAGCTCAATCTGCTTCTGTTGGATGTTCTTGTTGGTGTCGACGAAAACACTGAGTCGCGTCATTTCGCCCGAGGCCCACTTCTCGAAAGTCTTGTCATTATTTCCCGCCTCAATGGCAGAGAGTTGTTGTTCCAAATGACGAACTTGTACTGCAATGGGTTCTGCCGCTGCCGCAACAGCTTCAGTAGCTCGTATCCGAGCATCGTAGCCTTCATGCTGTTTCTGAAGTGTACGCATCTCTGTGAGCAGGAATGCATGTTGTTTCTTCATTTCCGGCCCCCAGAGCAGTGCCTCTGCTGATGTGAAAGGCATGCGTGACGAGCCTGCATCATTGGCCGTGCTAGGTCGGCGAGACGTCATGATAAAGACGGCGACTGCTGAAGCTTGAAGCTAATAGAAGATCAGTTGAATTGCGGACATGGTGGCAGAGTGAAGACGGACTTGACCAAGCGAGTTCCTTGACAGTAGATATGGGGTAGAACAAAACGACTTCTACTGGCTAAAAAAGCGGCCTGAAGGTAAAGCTAGGAGTGTGGTGAAGTGTGAGAGAGTGGACTGAAGCTACAAGGAAGCCGCACCTCGTGCCGTGCCTACCTCTTTCATCCAGACACACCACAAGCTGCTTAGTCCCGGCTCCAAGACATTCATCTATGAGAGAACGACAGCGCCACAAGTGTAGTAAAGTCTTTCTTATTGCTTGCTACCTATCAAGTACCCTCCCACTTCCAACCCAGTAGGCTTAAGCAGTCCGCTTCGGCCCTTTCGGTACATCCCCCGCATCATCTCTTTTCATGATGCGGATCTTGGTGTCCTTCTTACTGTCTGCATCTGATTCTGACTCCTTTGCCCGCTCCGCAACGGATTTGTCGTAGCTGCTCGGGTCGATACCAAGAATGCCGCCGACATTGTTACGGTCACCAGGCACAGAGAACTCACGGAAAGCATATCTCCACTCATTCAAGAAACCTCGGATAGCCTTTCCTACTTTGTCCTTGCCATTCTTGGAATGGTGACCAGTTCCAGTAATGGCATAAACGGGGCGGGAAGATGAGCTATGCTTCAGCAGAATGCCCTCAAGATACGATACCGATTCATCTGGATGCAAACCTAAGAGGTATGAGCAATGGTTGCTATCCTTAACTAGTTGGATACGTACCATGGAGATCAACATACAGCTCTCTCGAGCTATCATTATCCTTGTTACGATCTTCGTATAGAATACGGGCGGCTTCCCGATGAGCCTCACGCATCAGGTTGTTCTCAGTCTGTCCTCTAAGGCTAAGAGCCTTGGCTGCGCGCGAGTCACTGCGGTTCCAGGCCTGTGCAGCACTAGTAACGTGTCAGTAGGTTCTTACTCGTCGACTCTAACAATAACCTACCTCTGCAAAAACTTATTGCGCAGACTGCCATGTTTGAAAGCCTCGGCGCGAGCATCGAGATATGCCTGATTACCTTTCTCACCCGTGACTAGCCACGGAATGTGCTGGGGAGCGGGAATTGCCTGTGCAGCAGCGCTATTCTCACGAGACCCATTGAAACTCTTGGTTGGTCGTAGACCCTTTCGAACGGGAGTTGCAGGAGCTGGCGAAGGCGACATGCGGACAACATCTGCAAGGTTCGGTCCTGGAGTATCTTTGTTGCCGTGACCACCACGTTTTCCGTGATGTCGCTTTCCAGTCTTTGCAGCTGCTGCAGATCCCAAGGCAGGAAATGCGTCTTTGTCGTCAACTGCAAGCACAGAGGGTGTGGTTGCACGGGAGACTTGACGACTGCCTGTCCTTGACTGCGGCCGACTGCCGGCTCCAGGCGTGAAGTTAGCATACGGGCTAAGACCGGGTGGAGGACGTGTAGGACCACCACTCGTAAAACCATAGAGCTGTTCCAAGGCGGTTGCTTCGGTGGTGGATATAGACGGTGTACCTAGGGGAGAGCCATTGTAGTGAAGAGTGGGGAATTCATAGTCGGACATCTGGAAGTTGGGCAGTGGTGAGGTTGAGGTATCCGAAACCGCCATACGAGCCATGAGAGCAGAAGGGTCATGTGAGAAAAGACAGGTATCTCCAGCCAAACAGTTACCGTTGAGAAAGTATCTGATCACACGTTAGATTTGAGCCGACTTGAAACGGATACTTGATACCTACTTGCACAAAGTCTTGCTAGTGTCATGAGCAAACCGGCAATCCGCCCTAGCACAATGACCGTTGGATAAAAAGTATTTGCACACAATATTGCTCTTCTGTTGCCCAATGGGCGTAGCAGGTCTAAAAGTTGGGGCCATGGACTTTCCGATGAGATATCCAGACTGCTCTGAAGGGGTAGCGGGGAGCTGTGATGCCTCCATCTGCTGACCCATTAACGCAAGCAGAGCAGCACTGAGGTCATAGCCGTTGGCCTCGAGAACCTTTTCTAGCTCCTCGTCCGACCGGTCGTCACGCAGGATTGAGCGTAACATATCATATGGACCCATATCCATGGTTTGCGGCTGAACCCATTCGGCGGCGGCACCATTGAGCGTACCATCGCCTACGTACGACGACTCGGTGCTTGCAATGTCCTCGTTGACTAGCCAATCCACCGAGTGTGTATCAAGATCACCATATGTTTCTGTGTTCGGGCTGGCGCATTCGCTGAATTGGTATGCGCTCAGACTGGGGCTGTGGGGAATATGGGGTGTTGAAAAAGCAAGCCGTGGCGAGGGTCGTGGGGAAGTAAAAGGTGAAGCGGTTGAAGACTTTGTGCGCGCAAAGCCAGGGGGTCCTATTCCAAAGCCTGGAGGGGGGTGTATCATGCGTGGAGAGTTGTTGACTGGAGTCGGGGCGCGGTTGGCCTGCCACGGGGCTGGAGATGGCCGGCGGATGACGGTATGACGGCTGGGTGGAGAGCTGGATGAGCTGCCGGCATCGCGGTAACGCCACAGGCAGTCGAGGACAATGTTCTCGAGAGACTTGCCTGTGAGATTGGTCTCCTTGCGCATGAGCTCCTCGAGCTTGTCCGTCTTGTCCTCCTCGTCCAAGGCATCATCCTGCAGTACAGGCAGAGCCTTTTCATACAAATCGTCTGCGACCATGTTGATTAGTTGCAGACGCAGAAAAAAAGGGAATGGTAGATATGGCGGTGAGGGGGGCGCGTGGGATGGACGAGGGTAGAGAGCGAGGTCGAGACAGGAGGCCGTCGGGCTGATTAAGTACTGCGGTTATTGGCAGAGCGACCGGCGCGTTCAGAAGAGTGAAGCAGCAACGGGAAGGGCAAACAGTTTGTCCTACAGCTTTCTGTCTGCAGGACACACAGCGAGTGCGCCGAAGAGGACAGAGCCAATGTATGCCTTGGGGGGCGGGCGATCGCGAGCGCGAATGAAGCTCAAGGGACTAGGCTCAGGCCGCTCAACTACGTAGGTAGGGGTGGGGGGAGCCTGCACCGTGCAGCAGGTCAACCATATAGCGGGAACAGGCAATCTGCACACTGGAATCCCAGCAGTCCCTACATGGCCCTCAGAGCCTCGAGATGCATTCGGATGGGAACGGTATGGGATGGAGAGTCTTGGCCAGATGCGGGATGGGATGGACAAGGCTGGCGACGGGTCGATGGACAATTGGAGCCTGGACACCACGAAACGAAGCTGCTACATATGCCTCAACCCTCTTTTGCTAATGGGCCAAATTGAGGGGGGCGCCACACTTCTGAGGCTGAGGCTGGCCAAAGTCACGTGCAGAGCCTACATACGGTATCCGCACCATGACTGGCATGCGGTACATCACCTGCAGCAAGCCCTGCGTGTCTGCGCAAAACAAACTACGTGTGCTCTTCGAATCACGCCATCTTCGAGTCCTTGGATAAAAGGACTCAGCCACGCTGCGACTCCGTGGCTGTCCCGGCACATCTAATATACGCGCCTAATGCAGAGCGGGTGCGGCGGTGCATCATTGTTCGTCCGCCCGGGATGACGATGAAACCAAAAGCTGTCCAGCACCAGCACTAGCTTTAGCATCTTACACCAACACCCTCGATTGTTTCTGACACCCGATTACCAATCCACGGAATGTCCCCTTTCAGCCATCCCAACTGACGATCCCTTCCCCCATCACCTGCCATTACATCTCTCTTACCTCCGCGTACGTCCGGGTCGCTCCATCCAGGCCACCACAGCACATAAACAACGAGGCAGCTATGCCGGCGACCGACTATGATGTGCGCGCCCTTGCGCTTCCGCTTGAAAACGAGGAAACGGGTGAGACGCCAATATGGAGTCAGCGACAATCATCCACCTTCCGGCGCAGCGCTTCGCATAACAGCCAACAAACCACATGGCGGCAACGCGCAATGGGCAACTGGGACAAATACTCGCGGCGAGCCCTGGACCAGTACAACAAACTATCGCCTGTCAAGAAAGTATTGTTCATTATAGGGAATATACTCTTGCTTGTGGGCGGCATACTGTTCTTGGTGTTCGGTGAACGGATATTCGGCGCCCTGCTGCCTACGGCGAAGAAGTGGAGGGATGTCACAGCGGGCTGGCTGATACTCTGGGCTCTGATATTCATCGTCTCCTTTCCACCTTTGATTGGATATTCCAGTCTCCTTACCATTGCCGGTTTCGTTTATGGCTTTCCAAATGGGTAGGTTTAAACCACCAATTCACCAGGCGACTCTTGACGGTAGGCTGACTCGACACAGATGGTTCATAGCAGCAACAGCGTCAGTCGCTGGCAGCACTGCATCGTTTCTCCTTTCGCGCACGCTTCTCAAATCCATGGTCCACCGCCTCGTAGCGAACGACACCCGCTTCGCTGCCCTCTCCCTTACCCTCAAGCATGATGGCATCAAACTCCTTGTCATGTACCGCCTGTGTCCACTACCATACTCCATATCCAATGGTGCTGTAGCCACCTTCCCAACCGTACACTGGGCTTCTTATGCCCTGGCTACTGCCATTGTATCACCCAAGTTGATGCTCCACATCTTCATCGGTGCACAATTGGAAAAGATTGCCGAGAGCGGAGGCAAGATGGACCCGCGCACAAAGGCACTGTCCTACATCTCCATCATTATCGGACTAATTGCAGGCGTAACCACTGGCTGGCTAGTCTACCGCAAGACAAAGGCCCGGGCTGCCCAGCTCGAAGCTGAAGAGCGCGCTGGTGTCCGACGTGTAAGCATCGAGGACTTGGAGAATGAATATCACGATGACCCAGGCGCGCTGGAAGCTGCCGAGCGGTTACGAGAAGATGATGATGACATTAGTCTGAGGACAGCATGGGATGATGAGTATCATGATGAGCCCCCTGAGACGGGTGATGCAGTGGAAATTGGTGATGACCCCTTTGAAAACGGGGATGCGAGCGAAGGAGAGGAGCAACACCAAGGGACGAAGAAGTAGACAGGCATCTATTGGATAGATTGATGGTTTTTGGATAATGCGATTAGATGGCTAGACTGGATAATGGCATCGAACAAGTTGAACAATCAGTTCCGTATTCTAACATCGCCTGAGATGAATAGCCAACAAGGACATGAGTAGTGTCCGGTACAATCGACAATGGCGATTCCAAAACCCCTGTAGCTGTCCTGTTACCAATCCCTTTTTGGGATGCAGTCAACACTACCTGTCCAAGAAGAAAAACTAAGACAGCTAGTAGTACTAGGACGAAGAAACGGTAGTATCGAATCCCCTCTAAGTGACCCGCTATCACACCTCATGTTGGACATTGTCAGTATCGTATCAACTTTCGATGGGAGATTCCAGCACAATGACACAGTGAACAACCAAGCATTCATAATATAAGAAAACATTCATTTGTCGTATGTAACCTATTCCATAACACCATCTCTATAGGCAGGAATAGACTCGCACATGGGCGCTAAAATGGGCATATAGAATCACAAGGAGTAGTCGTCGTTGATGATATAGACAGGCGTGCGATACCTAGCCATCTGTGAAGTGAACAAGCAAATCTTCCATTGACAGCTGATGGTGAAGACGCATCTTCTATTATACATCTATTCTCAAAGACCAATCAGCGCTTTTTGGCCCCTCAGAACATTGGAATAGACCGTACACACTCTTCCATCCTTCAACCCATCTATGCAACGAAGCTCTTGGTGAAGCTCTGGGCAACCTCCTTCAGCTTGGCCTCAAGCTCCTTGCTGAGAGCACCTTCCCGGTCGATCTGGGCGAGCATGTCGGACTCGTTTGATCGGAGGTGGGCAAGGAAGTCAGCCTCCCACTGGAGAATCTTGTTGGTTGGTACGTTGTCAAGGAGACCGTTGATACCAGCGTAGATCAGGGGAACCATCTCGTTGACGGCCATAGGAGAGTACTGCTTCTGCTTGAGGAGCTCGGTAAGACGCTCACCACGGGCCAAGGTCTGCTTGGTAGCGGCATCGAGATCGGAACCGAACTGGGCAAAGGCAGCGACTTCACGGTACTGGGCCAAGAAGAGCTTGAGGGAACCAGCGACCTGCTTCATGGCCTTGACCTGGGCAGCGGAACCGACACGAGAGACAGAGAGACCGACGTTAATGGCGGGGCGGATACCCTTGTAGAAGAGCTCAGCCTCCAAGAAGATCTGACCGTCGGTAATGGAAATGACGTTGGTAGGAATGTACTATGTCAAAAGTTAGCATTTTGGAACGGCCACAGCAAGGCGAAAAGGAAAAGGGAGACAAACCGCAGAAACGTCACCACCTTGAGTTTCAATCACAGGAAGGGCAGTGAGCGAACCACCACCGAGCTTGTCATTCATCTTGGCAGCACGCTCGAGGAGACGGGAGTGGAGGCTGTCACATGTTAGCACAAGTCAGGTCCATCGCATTTGAACAAAAAGAGTGACTGACTAGAACACATCTCCGGGATAAGCTTCACGGCCCTATTAAATAGTTAGCAATAGTTAATAGAGGCGTTGGGGATGTGTTGGTGTGGGTTGGTGTTGAGTTTAGTGGAGAATGATCAGGTGGTCTGTGCATGTGTTGGTTATGGTCCGTGCGCGAACTTACAGGAGGACGACGGAGAAGCAGCGACATCTGACGGTAAGCGACGGCCTGCTTGGTCAAATCATCGTAGATGATGAGAGCGTGCTTGCCGTTGTCACGGAACCTAAAAAACAATGTTAGCTGGTGGATCTTAGGGAAAACAGCAAAGCAAAACGAAATTCAGTAACATGGTGGCCAGTCCGATGCTGTCGTAAGGTTGAATCGAGATTGCCGAAGTGGGACAATGTCCGCGTCAATTGACTTTCGTAGGGGTTGTTGTCGGGTGTCCAAGATAGCGCGATATCCATCTTAGCCAATTGTCGTGGGAAAAGTCTTAAGGCTTCCAAAATACAATGGTGACAGCAATAAGGACTTTTCGTTGCAGAAGTCCCTAGTCTTCTGAAATGCTTCGTAACAGCCACGACAATTTCTGTAAGGAAAATTTTCCAGTTTTCGACAAGGCATGACAGCCGCCGTGACAAATTTTCGTGAGGGATTGTCCTAGGTTTCCAAAGTGCCATGGTAACCATCTCGAAAGAATGTCTTTGGGCTTTGGAGAAGCTTCGAGTGTCCAAAGTAAACGGTAGCCATTTCCATGGAGGATTCCAGATTTTCACACAATGAAAGTAGAAAAACATAAAATTGAAGAGCAAACAAGCGGATACATACCATTCTCCCTGTGAAAAAGTTAGTCATCAGCTAAGCCTCAAAATTTACTTGTGCGGCTTACCATTGAGCAACCGGTGAAAGGCGCGATGTATTGAAGAGGAGCAGCTTCAGAAGCAGTAGCAGCGACAACGATGGTGTACTTCATGGCATCGTTCTCCTCAAGGGTCTTGACGAGCTGAGCGACGGTGGATCGCTTCTGACCAACGGCGACGTAGATGCAGTACAGCTTCTTGGTCTCGTCGGTACCTGGCAGCTAATGTCAGTCATCGACGTACTCATAAATTCGACAGAGTTCCCTACCCTTGTTCCACCTGTTCTGGTTGAGCATGGCATCGAGAGCGACGGCAGTCTTTCCAGTCTGACGGTCACCAATGATCAACTCACGCTGACCACGTCCAATGGGAACCATGGCGTCGACGGACTTGAGACCAGTCTGTACGGGCTGGTTGACGGAACGGCGGGGCAGGATACCGGGGGCCTTGAGCTGAGCACGACGGCGCTCAGTGGTCTTGAGGGGACCCTTTCCATCGATGGGGTTACCGAGAGCGTCAACGACACGTCCGAGGAGAGCCTCGCCAACGGGAACGTCGACAATCTGTCCGGTACGCTTGACGGTCTCGCCCTCCTTGACCAAACGATCGGAACCGAAAAGCACAACACCGACCTGGCCGGCTTCCAAGTTCATGCACATGCCCTTGACACCGGAGGCGAACCTGGGCGAGTGTTAGCAGGCCCCGTGGGGAAATAGTGGTGTTGTGGATTTGGCGTACTCGACAAGCTCTTCGGCCTGGACATTGTTCATGCCATGGACACGAGCAATACCGTCACTATTCTGCAGTCAGCTTCCCTGCCTATTTATTTGCATTGGCAAAAATGGCTTACCCGACGGAGAGAACACGACCAGTCTCGGAGAGGCTGGTCTCCTCCTGGACACCGCGGATCCTCTGCTCAAGGATGGAGGAAACTTCGGTTGGGGTCGCCTTTGCGTCGGAAGCGTAGAAGCGCGTAGCGTTGGTGAATGCGGGAGCGCGAGTCTGTTGGTAGAAAAAAGCCGTCAGCGCTGCATCTTCGGAAGAGGGGAGCTTCCTTGGTCCCGCCGCAGTGCTGCGCAGGCCGCCCATTTCCATCAACGAAGCGCCATTGTGGAGCCAATGGCATCGGAAATCGGTTCTATGAATGGCGGGCGATGGCTGGACCGAGAGAAGGCGCAATTGCAGGCAGTTGCGATGGACTTACCGAAGCAATCCTGCTGGTAGCAGAGATTGCAGCGACCCGGCGGCTCGACTGGCGGATGGCCCTTGAGAACATGGCTGCAGCTGCTCAAGAGACTATTTTGGTAGCTCTGCAACCAATTGAGATTGATGCAGGTATGGAAGAGGGGAGATGGTGATGGAGTTGAGGATGGGAGCTCTGCTGTGAGGGAGAAAGTCCTGCGGTTCGGAAGGAAAGCGCGGACCTTGGCGTCAACCACTAATCCTAAAAAAGCCGTTTCTCAACCGAGCTCCAACTTTACCACGACATCCACGCTCAAATTCGAGGAGATTTGGCAAGGTCAAAAGCTGGAAAATGAAGGTCTAGAGACTTCAATTGGTAATAAGAAAGCGGCTGGGCCCCTCGCATTCCTACGTGAGAGTGGCTACTGCGTGGAATACGAGCTCACATCCCACAAGCTGCCTTATCGATTGGCTGTCACAATGTCGACATACAATTCAAGGGTCGAATCCTCAGCCATGTGGACATTACTTGGAAGACTCACAGCGTACTTCCAAAGGAAAGACATTTTACGATGGATTGTCATACGCTAACACAATAGTCTGAGCGAACAACGTTATAGATTGGTATCCTACTATGTTGCAACCCCTTCAGCAGAAATATACGGACAAAATGTGCAAAACTAACAACCATAGGCGACACAACTCCGTATACGCCTTGCACCATGCAATGCTCACTCTGCTGTAGTATCCATACATTACATGCGCATCCCAGGGCAGTGCCGCCTGAACGCATCCTTCTATTACCTCTGATAGAGACATCACCATGCCTCACTTGTGCTCTGGCCATCAAATCCATATTTCAAGTATCGAATTATTTTGCCGAGCCATTCTGACCCTTTTCCTTGCTCTTCTGAAACTTCTGGATCTCTTGCTCAACAGCCTGATCTATACGACGTTTGAGCTCTGGACGGTAGCCGAGCATGAAGAGAACCTCGAACCAGACAAAGAACGGAGCCAGGAAGATGGCTTGAATGAGGTTGTCTAGCAATGCTGGCGCCCTTCCCTCAAACTTTCCATGTCCGACAAACTGCGCAATCCAGCATGCAATGTTGATTGCGCCAGCCCAAGAGTTGACTGACGCGCCGTACGTAGACGTGAGGTGATTCGCATACGCGGTGCTACCGATAAGGATCGGGGCAATCATGGCTCCTGCGACAGGCTCCATGAGGACATATAGGGTCGAGTAGAGTACAGCTCCGGCGGTGCCGATGTTGAGCGGGAGATTGGGAACGGAAAGCCATGATGGCAGCGGCACGGCCGGTGTGTTGGTGAGCTATGATTCGGATTAGTGGGGCCTGGGCGGTGACAATTCAGGGGCCATACAAGGAGAAAAGATGTCAAGAGGATGGGAGGTACGCAAAGCATATGTATCCCCACGTTAACCTGATGGGCAGCGCGTTAGCTGACATGTGAAAACGGCCGGGCGGAAGAGGCCTACTTTGTTATGGTGGTATGCTCCATACTACTGTCCAGTTAGATCGATACATGTGTATGTTGAAGAATGACGTACAAAGACAAGTTGTTTCTCCAGATTCAGAGACATGGTGCCGGATGCGGAACTTGAGCTCGTGTTGGCGTTGCGAGAGGGTGTCAAGCGACTAAATCATATCTTGGAGATGGGGGATGCGAGCGCTTGACGAGTTGCGGGGAGTCAGGGCAGCGTCCGTGGAGGCCCGAGGATGTGCGGATGGCGCAAAGTGAACGTTAGTATCACGGCATGGGTGTGTGGGGGTGCGCAAGCTGGCAGGTGGGAGTCTGGTCACTGCTTGGGCCTTAGCGAATGATTTTCCGTGCCGAGAGCCCTGGAGCCCTGCATCTTCGGAAGCTCAACGTTCAAGTCGCAGCACTCGACTGTTTTTCCCAGCCCTCCACCAAACTTCCCCGAACCCGCTACCGCTGTATCCCCGGACTACCACGAGCAGCGCGCATACACTGTGGGCTGTGCGCATGGGCTGCTGGACATAACAACTAGGGCTGGCTTGCAGGCCGAGGGCGCGTCTCGCTGAAACACGCGCGCTGTCTACACTACACACTGTCGACTCTTTACTGGGCCCGTCAGAATAAAGACTTTTAGAGTCGCGTAATACCAAGGAGCATCGCCTGGCTTCCTTCGCCTTCTACCATCATCTACCTTTCACCTGTGCTACTCCGTCCATATTCTCCAAGAAAACCGCGCGCATCTACCCTACCCTATCCGTCAAGCTAGTCGCATACCATACAACATGTTTTTTCTCAAAGAACTCGAGAAGACGATTCAGCTGCACCCGTCGTACTTTGGTCCTCTCATTCGCCAGCATATCCACCGCGAACTGTTGCAGAAAGAGGAGGGATCGAGTACTGGAAAGTATACTATTGTGTGCATCTTGGACTCGTTTGACATATCCGATGGCAAAGTCATGCCTGGCTCCGGCTCCGCTGAATACGTTGTACATTACAAGGCAGTTGTGTGGAGGCCGTACAAAGGCGAGGTGGTATGTGCAAACTGGGCGTGCGACCGCGGAATGCTCAGCTAACCGTGTCAAGATGGATGGCATCGTCACCTCAGTACTCCGCACAGGTTTCTTCGTAGACTGTGGGTCTTTGCAAGCATTCGTAGGACGAAGTGTAAAATCTCACCTCCCTATGTGCCTCCCCATCCACTAACAGGGACTAGATGATCCCTGCCGAGATCAAGTTCGACGCGAACGCCACACCGCCGCAATGGACCGACGACGGAGAACAGGTTATTGAAAAGGGCACCAACATCCGCATCAAGATCAAGGGTCTGAGATCTGAAGTTGATAAGATGTACGCTGTAGGCACAATGAAGGAGGTAGGAACTTTCAGAGCCAATCCCGTTGACTACCTACTAAGCAAAACTGCAGGATTACCTTGGCCCACTGCCGTCTTAGTCTACTGCTAAATCACATTCTGTTTGACACGGGCGATTCCCCCAGCCAAAGCTCTACGCTAGCACTCGATACTTCTCAGGTTCTCCTAAGCCTAACATCTTCCCATGACAATTCTTCCGACAACCATTCTGCAAGATAGCTACCACCTTGATCTTAGTAGTCTCTTGTTCGTATCAGTAAAAAACTCGGGGACGTTGTGTTAGTCAACAAATTGGCCACAATTTCGTTCAAGTGAGAAAGCTCCAGAGGCTCGGCTTATCACAATTGCAAGGAGGGAACTGATGATTTCCAAAGTTGGAAGGAATAAGCGGAAACTATACCGTTCTAAAGTCGTCCTATTTTGGACTTGAATAGAAATTTATCTCTTGGATTCTTTGTGTTGCGTTGGCGTTCCCCCCTTGCATCAGAGAGTGGCTTGGTATGTTTCGGGCCAACTCCAGCTCTGACACCTCCGCGTGAACTCCGCACCTCCGCATGCTAGCCTATACGTAACCCCTAACCACACCTCGCAGCCGCATACCAATTTCTGGAAGTGGTCTACCGCGATCTGCATTGCTCTTTTATCAGGATGCGTTGATTCCCAAAGTGATCCTGTTCCTTTTAAATTCACCACGTTACAGCTACGATGCCGCGACACAGCGCCCTTCCTGAAGAGGAAGCGGAGCTTCTAACCAAAGACGAGCGATCCGCGCGCACCTCAGAAGACGGGTCCGATGCCTCTATATCGTCCATATCCACCACGTCGCTAGTTCTCGAACACATCAACAATCCAGCAGTTACCGGTGCATCGCGTTTAAATCGTGGAGAAAAATACACGGACGACGACGATGCAAGTCACCCACACGAACAGTTTGACATCGAGGGCGCACAATACCGCACCCCAACAGGGGTAGATAAGAAGACGCGAAGGTGGTTATGGATTGTAGGCACCGCATGTGTAGCAGGATGGACGCTTGCGCTGGTGTTCTTCTTGATGAGCGGCACCTACAAGCCTGTCTCGAGCCGGCCACACGATCCTCTCGCGAGCTCAACAAAGGGCTCAGGAAAGAAGATCAGCATGGATGATGTTCTAGGTGGTCGATTCTACCCTCAACAACAGAGCGTCGAGTGGATAGCAGGCCCATCGGGCGAGGACGGCTTGTTGCTCGAGAGAGATTCTGGGAAAGAGGGATACTTGGTAGTCGAGGATATCAGAAGCAAGGGCAAGGCGAGGGCTACGGAAGCACAGACTACACTTATGAAAGAAAAGAGCTTCACGGTGGACGGGACATCTGTCTATCCTAATGATGTTTGGCCAAGCAAGGACTTCAAGAAGGTACTGGTCCTGTCGAATCACCAGAAGAATTGGCGACACTCTGGTACGGGCAAGTACTGGATATTCGATGTTGAAACACAAACTGGCGAACCTCTGGATCCACAAAACCCAGGAGCTGTGATCCAACTGGCCTCCCTGTCACCACAATCGGATGCGGTCGTTTTCACAAGGGACAACAACATGTTCTTGCGCAAGCTGCACTCCAAAGAAGTCATCCAAATCACAAAGGACGGTGGAACTGAATTGTTCTATGGCATCCCCGATTGGGTATACGAAGAGGAGGTCTTCCAAGGCAACAGTGCAACATGGTGGTCTGAAGATGGCAAGTATATTGCCTTTCTGCGCACAGATGAATCAACCGTCCCGACGTACCCAGTCCAATATTTTTTGTCACGGCCCAGCGGAGAAAGGCCCAAGGCTGGCGAAGAAAACTATCCCGAAGTTCGCGACATCAAGTACCCCAAGGCTGGCGCACCAAACCCGATCGTATCGCTGCAATTCTATGACGTCGAAAAGGGCGAGGTATTCAGTGTCAAGATTGAGGACGATTTCCAAGATGATAACAGGCTAATTACCGAGATCATTTGGGCGGGCAAGACAAAGCAGGTACTTGTTCGGGAAACGAACCGTGAGAGCGATATCCTCAAGCTAGTGTTGATGGACGTCGGGCAACGTACTGGGAAAACTATCAGGACCGAGAATGTTGCGGAACTAGATGGAGGATGGTTCGAGGTTTCGCAAAAAACTACCTTTGTGCCAGCAGATCCCGACAACGGTCGCGAACACGATGGGTACATCGACACTGTCATTCATGAGGGCTATGATCACATTGGGTACTTTGCACCTTTGGACAGCGATAAGCCTGTGTTGCTCACCCAGGGCGAATGGGAAGTTGTCGAGGCACCGTCGCGAGTGGATTTGAAGAACAATCTGGTCTACTACATATCCACTGAGAAAGGCTCTACAGAGCGGCATGCATACTCTGTGTATCTGAATGGCACCGGAAAGAGTGAAGTTGTAGAGAATAGCGGTTCAGGGTACTACGACGCATCATTCTCAGCTGGTGGTTCATATGCCTTGATCTCATACAAAGGTCCCGGAATTCCATGGCAGAAAATCATCAGCACATCAGCAAACAAGGAGAAATACGAAAAGACCATCGAAGAAAACAAAGGCCTTGATCGCTTAGTGCGCCAGCTTGAGTTGCCAATTCTCAACTACCAGACAATCGACGTTGACGGTTTCAAACTCAACGTTCTCGAACGCCGCCCGCCACACTTTGACGAAAAGAAGAAATACCCTGTGTTGTTCTACCAATACAGTGGTCCAGGCTCGCAGGAAGTGAACAAGCGGTTCAAGGTTGATTTCCAATCCTACATTGCCGCAAGTCTCGGATACATTGTTGTCACTGTAGACGGACGCGGTACAGGTTTCCTCGGTCGCAAGCTGCGCTGCATCACTCGAGGAAATCTTGGATACTACGAAGCGCACGACCAGATTGCAGCGGCCAAGATTTGGGCGAGCAAAAAGTATGTTGATGCCGATAGATTGGCTATATGGGGTTGGAGTTACGGAGGTTTCAACACTCTCAAGACCCTTGAGCAGGATGGAGGAGAGACGTTCAAGTACGGAATGGCCGTTGCGCCTGTTACTGACTGGCACTTCTACGACTCCGTCTACACGGAGCGCTATATGCACACGCCCCAGAACAACCCCGAAGGCTACGAAAACTCGACCATTACTGATGTGAGATCGCTCGCGAAGAATGTCCGATTTCTTGTCATGCACGGTGTTGCCGATGACAACGTGCACATGCAGAACACACTTACTCTACTGGACCGGTTGGATCTTGCGGGCATTGAAAACTACGACGTCCATGTGTTCCCAGACTCGGACCATAGCATCTACTTCCATAACGCTAACAAGATTGTCTATGACAGTAAGTGATTTTCTCGGTTATGTGAGAGTTAATGCTGACGAAGATACAGAATTGAAATGGTGGCTTATCAATGCTTTCAATGGCGAATGGTCAAGAATTGCAAATGCAAGTCCAAAGGCACAGATTGATGCCAAGTCGGTAGAAAAGTAGAAAGTGCTTTTGGTAATGGGCGTTCTGGAGTGTCGCAGTTAGCCATTGTACATGTTCAGTATTACGCAATGAAGATCATGTGTCTTGAATGAGATGGCCAAGCTTGTGAGAGTTTGTATAAATTCTGACAAATGTACGGATTCGTGGTCTAGTACGCTCCAATTTGTCACCCAGTACCGTATTCTTTACCTTTAGGCATCCACGGTAGGCCTCTAAGGCTAGGCCCAATTCTGCAGTCACGAAGCCCATGGAACGAATACACCAGCTTCAGGGTCCAAAACTTTGTCATCATCGATGTGCCTTGAGACTAGGTTGAGCTCTAGAAGCTAACCCCCTCATTGAACCCCACTTTTGGTAGTTGGATAAAAGAGCAACCATTACACCCTTGACAGATGACATGTGCCTATTATCACGCGACTCTTTACATTTACATTACACAATCATACAACAACTCTCAGATTACACAAGATGAAGTTCTCACCAAGCGACCTAGCCATCTGCGAAACATGCGGAACACAATACGACGTTCCGCTGTCGCAGCATCCTGAAACATGCCGCATGTGCGATGTACGTCATACCAGTGTTTACCAATCAACCCTTTACTAGTTCCTCAAACCCCAAAAAGGTCAACCCCAAGAATGATATGTAAAACCTAACACGCCATAGGACCCCCGTCAATACGTCCCAGCCTCCGGCCAATCCTGGACCAATCTCGCCAGCAACCAAGAGACCCAGAAGAATGTATTCGAAACCGACACCAAGGATGCCCGAATCCACTACATTAGCACTAAACCTCTAACCCCTTCGGAACTCCCCGCAGGCCTCGCGGACTCTAGTACTACTCGCAAGCAACTAGGCATCGGACAACGCGCCATCTTGCTCCAGACAAGCCAGGGTAACGTGCTCTGGGACTGTATTGCACTACTGAACCAGGAGACGATCGACTTTATCAATTCAAAAGGCGGGCTCAAAGCGATTGTAATTAGCCACCCGCACTTCTACACAACGCACCTCGAATGGGCAGATGCATTTGGGTGTCCAGTGTACATATGCCGCGACGACGCTGAATGGCTTAACCGCGAGGACAAGCGCGGTGTTCGGAAGCTGGTGAGCGGTGTCACGCCGATTGAAGAGGTGGGCGGAGAGGTTAAGATGGTACAGTGCGGTGGTCATTTCGATGGGAGTTCGGTTGCGCATTGGGAAGGGAAGTTGTTCATTGCTGATACGTTTATGAGTGTGCCTGTAAGCCCCCCCCCCTTTCCCACCCAGGTTAAACTGATTGTTGATCAAAATACCATAGTCTGGCTTCAGCAATGCACGCCGTATCCCGGACACAACCTCCTACTCTTTCATGTGGGCGTATCCAAATATGATCCCTCTACCTCCACCTGCTGTCCTGGCCATCTGGAAGGCGCTCAAGCCGTTTGAGTTTGATAGCACGTATGGGGGTTTTGCAGGGCAGAATCTGAGTAACCCGGATTTGAAGGCGCAGGTGTTGCAGAGTATGAAGATTTTCCTGAGGAGGGGTGGACATGAGGGGGCGGAGATTTTTAAGGAGAGTTTGTAGGTTTCGTAGGGGAAGTGATGGGAGATGAGATTTGTATTGTGTAATGTTTGTTGGAAGACTGACGACTTTAAGTATATCTTACCACCCCCTCTCTGAATAATGAACGAGTTCAAATCGCCATAATTCTGATTGTGTCTTAACAAGGAATCGGTACCCTCTTAGTAACTCAGGATTTGACCGAGTCCGTTGTTCCTCGCTCTACCCACGAATAATGTGTTCTTGACCCCAAAGCTCTGGCACATACGACCATCGGCGAAGTACAAAATTGGGTCCCGTCCGCTCCCCAGACATTAAGCCTTCGACCGGCGGATCAGTAGTCAGGTGGGTGACCACTGGCGAATCCCCGCTGTTGTATGTTTTTTGCACTCGGTGGACCATGTCACGTGCCATGCGCTTGGCACTTCTGTTGATTCAAGACCAAAAAAAAACAACTTGGGCATCGTATGTCAATTGCAGGATTAATCTAGAGAAAAAGCAATTGAATCCGGCGGGTCAAGTTAGACAGTTATGAAAATAGCAGAGGATGCATGTGTGGGTGTTGCAAATCAGTGAGGGGTTCCAAGTGGCCGGGTCAAGCGGATGAGGCTCAGCGATTGACTGCGCATATTGTGCAAGGGGTGGGTGGAAACGTTAATATATTGCAAAAGCTAAGCACGACCGGATTCCGAGTCGATTTTTGGGGGCCACGGAGTCTGCATGAGCCGGATAGCGAAAATTCCTTGTCTGGGAGATAGAGAGACAGAGGAGGATGCAGGATGGAGTTTTTACTCAGCCTCGCGATTCTTTGTGTATACTAAAAATAATTCGCAGTGCAGCGTACCCCGCGGGTTGCTGTTGTCGTTGTCTGTGCAGTCCGCAGCGTGACCAGTGCAGATGTGTGCGGACAAAGAAATATATGTTCAGCTAGGTGCGAGGGGGGAACTGGTGGTGCTTGTTAAAGAGGTTTGACTGGTATTGTTTATTATTATTGTGAATGCAACACATATTTTACTGTCGGATTGAGTCCCAGTTTCCATTAACTATACTGCCTACCACGATGCCGCATGTTGTAGAAGACTACTACGACATGCCAGTTGAGCTACTGCCGAGTGCAAACTTTGCAGGACGGCCGACGAGTGACATCGATATGCTGGCTGGACTCTGGGCGACGGCTGCTAGTTACTCGAATTTTTCACCTTCCGAAGACGAAGCCGATGGGAGTGGTCATGACGACAACGACAGAGACAATAAGGCCTCACCGCAACGGAGAGATGAATGCCGTGTATCACCACCCCCACCAACGGAGACAAAGTCACAGGAAGAAAGACCGAGTACGACGATTACATTGCCCCCCACCGATGACATCAGGGTGAGCAGCGGTGTAGTAAGAGGCCTGGCTCGGGCGCGATTGCGGAGAAAAGCGCACTCGGCGCCATATGGCAGTTTGGAATCACGTGCTTCACCGCTGGTTGAAGCGGTTGAAGCGGTTGGAGAGAGGCGAGTAGGCGGTGTTGGTGGGCTAGGATACTTTGATACTATTCGGAGAAAGCAAAACAACAGGGAGAAGGAGGGAGAGCAGAGGAGAAAGAAGCGGGTCCGGTCATGTGACGTGGAGACGAGCCAGCACAAGAGAGGGATGATGGGGGAATTACTAGTAGCAGATGCACAGGCACAAGGTAGCGGGGCAGCAATTTCTCCTAGTGCAAAGCAATCTCGCACGTCTTTGACGCAACAGACGCGCGTCGGGCCAAAGCGGCAAGGCAGGCAACTGGCAGCGCTCGACACGGACGTTGCAGGGTACGAATTGAGCAGTATCAGAGGAGGAGATGGTAGGACAGCGGCAAGAGTAGCAGGGTCGCCAAGCTCGGTACTATCGACACCCCAGGAATTGTACGCGATTGGCAAAGGGCATGCCGCGAGTGAAACATTAGGCAGTCCACAGGTGTGGTGTGCTCGGAACGACAACCCGGCCAATATCATGGTGGTGGCCGACAAGATGTGCTCGCCCGCGTCGCCTTCAAACATGCGATGGGGTGGGAAGAGTACAATTACGCACTCAGACACAGACACGCAGCACAGGCGCAGCAGCGTTGACGTGGCTGACGGGCGGATCATCTATGTGCCGGGGAGCATGATGCTTGTACGGAAGCCAGTAAGGCAGCGTAGAGACTCTGTTGCAACAGCATTTGATGCATGCACGTTTGACAGCACCAAATTAGCATCCGAGGAGAAGCGTTGCGCGGAGCTGGTGGGGCTCGAGGAGGATGTGGTCACGTTCTTTGAAGAGCTGGGCGTTGTTGCAGAGGCGACTGAGGCTTCGCTGGACAGGTATTGGCTGTGCAATGGCAGCTGCAGCGTGAGTGTCGAGAAGGAGGGCCACGATGACAAGGCAAGTCTATCAAGCACAGCAAGCGTGGGCGTGGGCGAGGCAGAGTCGGATAAGAGACAAGGCAGTCGAGTGTCGAAGTTCTCCTTCTCGTCGTCAGCGTCGTCATGCTCGGCACCAGTGTCATCGCATCGACACAGGCGTAAGCGGAGCAGGCTGATAGAGCTGCTGCTGTCGCCAGGAATGCCTGGTGCGGTGTTTGTCAATGCTCCTGCGAGCTAGGAAGGGCAGCAGCAGTATAGATGATTAAACCTTGTGAAATGAATGTGGTATTTGACGCGATTCAGACGGGCGATCCGGGGGGGTTGACGAGATGTGCACCAACCAGAAGCGGTAGTTCACGACAGGTAGGGGACGTGGTGGTTTGCAGAGCATTGCCAAAGTTGCGGTCCATGGACGTGTCTGGACCATTGGCGGCTGAGGGCTGCTAACGAAGACAAGAAGATTGAGGGCGATCCGCCGTTTCCGCGATTCGCAGAGGAGGATGGAATGACGACGATGTGGTGGGCTGGTGATGTCGCATCGGGGAAGATGGGCGACGTGGGTTGGACGCCAGGGCCACAGGGTGCGGTGGATGGCGCTGCCACTGACCGCACAGGCTGCCAGATGCGACCTCATGCAGGACATGTGCCTTGCCTTTTGCCCAGTGCGGATACACGATAGGGCGCCGACGGGCTGTAGGCTGAATGCACGCTGGATGGACGCTGGGGAAGGGCCTGCTTGTGTGTTGCAGGGCCTTGACAGGCTCGCCAGCGCGAGGCAGCAAATGAGGGCGTGGATGGGCAGGTCGTATCCAATAATGGGAGAGTGTACGGGGCCATGATCACCACGGCACGTTGCCATTCTGAGCGCTGCCCTGGTCCTTTTGCCCACAGCTCAGCGCGGGCCGCAGGCGTCAGACTGTCGCCGACGCGAGCCAGCGCATCGCTCGTCCCCCGTGTGCATGTGCGCCACGCCATGCTAAAAGGCTCCGACTCCCCCCCGACGCAACCCGCTCGTTTTCACCATTTGATCATCCATCCCGTCTCACATACTTTGCATACATAGCCACATCTTCACATTTACATATATACTACCTGCACAAAGCTCACTCAAAGCTCGTCCAACGCTCCTGCCTTTGTAAACCACCACAAGCTGTAAGTTGTGCTGCACTCACGCCCTTGGCTCCTTCCTCGTTTGGTCAGTGCTAATTGCTGTGCTATAGCCCACCAAACAACGTCACTCCACGCTACCACCAAAACTCTATCCTCACCACCACCACCACCACCACCACTACCACCGCTCATGGCTTCAACCTTGTCCGCTAGTAGTAGTAGCAGTAGTAGTAATGGCAACACCTACGTCGACTTCCTCCAGCAGGCCAAGCGCAACTTCTGGATGAGCAACGCCCACCTCACCGAGGAGGAGCGGAATCACGCCTGGTTCCAGCTCGCCTGCCAGCCCACATCAGCCTCTGCGGCCGAACAAATACCACGCTCAATGCCCTGCCCCGCATCAGACGTGACCCAATTCTCAGTATGGATCTTGTTTGGTCTGCGCCTCTTGCCCCCGCTCTAACACGCTCCCCAGATGTCTGTCTCGGCCCCGGTCATGAACCGCTCAGATTCGGCCATGAACGACCCCTCAACCGGTGCCTACACCGACTACACCCTCTACTCAGACTCGTCTATGCAGAGGCAGCCCAGCCTGCACTCGCTGCCAGAAATTGACTGCAATGGTGCCATCGCCGAGTACAGCGTTGACGACTACGTCAGCAGCTGCATTCAGCCCCATGACGCCTCCACCTTCCCCTTTCCCCAGCATTCGCAACAGTTGCAACTGACACCTACCCCACAGTGGAGCTCATCGTCGGATGTCTCTTCGCCCCAAACCCCGTCAACTGCTCTGATGACGCCTGTTACTCAATCCAGTAACATGAGTCGTCAGGGTAGTTACAACCCTCTGTTTTTTGATCAAGTTTCCATGTTGCGTGTTCAGTCTGACTCCTCATGTACCATGCCCATCCTCTCAGAGGATGGGACTTTTCCTTATTCCTTTGATGTCGAATCAAAACCCATCAGCGAGTCCGCTGGTGTGTCTCCTTTTCTCTCCTTCACTGGCTCCTCCAGTGAAGCTTTCCTTTCTCCTTCTTCTGCTTCTTTGTCTTGTTCTTCTTCGCTTCCCGCAAGTGTGCCTGCACTTGCCTCTTCCGACATGACCCTCTTCAACAACAACGACCAGTCGTGCCTGGCGGAGGATATGCGGAGGTCGACTTCAGCCGCGTCTAGCCTGGGTAACTCGAGCGAGGTGTCTGCATCCTCATCGACAAACTCTCGCCAGTCGCAACGCGAGCGCGAGATCATCGCACAAGCTGCGTCTCGCAAGATTGCTCCAAAAGCAATTGACAACCTCGATGAGACCGAGTCTGCGTCGTCCAATGCTCAGATGACAAGGATTCGGTCCGAGGATGGCTCGTCCAAAACTGTTGGTGTCATAGCTAAAACGCCCTATGTGCGACCCCAGCACCCAAAGATCAAGTGTAACTTTTGCAATGAGCGACCCGATGGGTTCCGTGGCACTCACGAACTCGATCGTCATATTGCTCGTGCCCATGCCTCGCGTAGGAAGGGCTACATCTGCGTCGACTCGTCAGCGGACCAGAAGTTTCTTGCCAACTGCAAACACTGCCGTAACAAGAAGGTATACGGTGCCTACTACAATGCCGCTGCCCATCTTCGCCGTGCCCACTTCCATCCTCGCAAGCGGGGCAGGAAGGGTCGCAGTGACGAAAAGCGTGGCGGTATTGGTGGTGGTGATCACCCTCCTATGGAGTACCTGAAGCAAAACTGGATCAAAGAGGTAGAAGTTGAGAACAAGCCCACTCCTCAATCTCCTGCCGACAACTCGGACAACGACATGCCCGAGCCAATCGACAACAACGCCGCTTTCGACCTCACCAGCACTGCCGCCGTCGCTGTTCCCGCTCCCGCCGCTACAGCCTCGTACACTCTCGACCCCACTGTTGCTGTTGCTGCCCAGTACCCTGTACCGCAACAGTCTCTACCCATGCCACTGATGAACCAAGTCCCTGTAGACCCAAATCAGTTTGTGGACTACAGTATGACTATGCATGCAAGTGAGCCAATGGTGTTCGATAACACGGCCTTTTTCGACCCCAGCCTTGCCCCCCAAGCCGACATGAACAACTTTCAGTTCGACACGTACAACATGGGTTCTTAGACGAGGTGCCCATACCCCTTGTTCTTGTCCCCCTTTCTCACCCCTTGTCTACATGTCGATAATCGTTGCCTTTTCTAGTCACAGGGCTAGGGGTCTTGTTGATGTACATAATGTTTTTTTGCTTCTTTTTCTTCCTGGTCTTTCTTCTCTCATTCTCAGGACTTTTCCGTTTGGCGTTTCGATGACTGTGACCACCAGCCGCGACTTCTATGGAGCGCAGAGAGCTGCGGTAGGTTCGCATCGGCGGCGTTTTGTTTCTTGTTTCTTGTCTTTTGTTTTCTACGAATCAGGACAGTGCGCGAGGCAGCCCTCGCCGTTTTTGTTTATAACGTTCACGTTGCACATGTTGGTTGAGACTAGAGGGGACCAGTGCAGGTCGTATATGTATGTGCATATAGATGCTGGAACTTGTTCAACAGCAGTGGATGGATGGGATGGTTAATACTATGTTGTTTCCCATGGCTCTTCTTGAGCTCTATGGGGGCAATGGATGAAATTCAAACAAATATTGTTATTTTGTCTGTTTTCGGTCGTGTTCCTCATTGACTTTCCCCTTTTTTTCTCTGAATGAAATCGCCTCGTCGCTCATAGCTTACTGATGTATCGGTACATGTGTAGACTGCAACAGCGCTGCCATACCTGTCTCTATAACATGTACATTCTTATGAAAATAATTTCTTTATTCAGCCTCGGTTCTGTATGTTTTGATTCAAAATACACATCTAACTATACACTGCTCAATTACTCAAAAAAAGCGTGATCAACCATGTGATTATCTTTCACCCAGCCGTGTCTATCATAAATCATCCTACTCACGCAGATCTAGTAGCTAGAATTAGGATAATTGCCTCCTCCCTGCGTAGCATTATCCACTGGATTCGCCGGTCCGCCCGTCTGTCCCAACGCACCGCCCTGGGACGTAGCCTGCGCTTTCTCCGCCTTAATCGCTTCCCTCGCCTCCGCCTGCTCTGCTTTCTTCCTGTAAAAAAAAGAAAAATCCGTTAGCCAAATCCTCCTTTCCTTTATCCCTCTATACACTTCAAAAATGAGGAAAACTTACCTATCCAAATCACTTTCCAACCCCGGCTGCGCACCTCCACCCCCCAATCCCACCCCCTTCTTCGCCACCGCATCCGCCACCCTTCCTTCTCCCGGCATAGCCATCTGCTGCCCATCCAGCTCCTTGTGTCGTCCTACATCTTCTTCACTAAGTCCTTTGCTTTCCTCGCCAGCCGGTGCGCCGTGGACGCCTTTTCCCTCTTCGAACTTTGCGTTTTGAAGGCCTTGCTCGTGCGTCGCTTGTTTTGTGGGGATGCGTTGGTCGGCGAAAGCGGCGTTGTCAGAGGCATTGAAGGATTCGGATTGTTCCTGGGGTGTCTTTTCTGTGGGGTTGCCGGGGGTGGTGTAGGCTTGGGATGTAGTGGGTTGCGAGGGGGCGGTGGGGGAGAGGGCGGACATTGTTGATGTTTTTTTTGTGTGTTGGGATTGGATTTTAGAGGATTAAGAGTTGTTTGTGTTATGGGGTTTGAGGGTTTATGGGTTTTTTTATGTGAATGGAGAAGGGAATTGGTTGAGTGGAAGAGGTTGAGACGATTGTTTTGGTTCACCTGGTCATTGCTATGACGTCTGCGGGGCGCGTCCGTCATTCATTTCAAGCCCCACCAATGCGGTGCCTAGTTTGGATGCGTGGGAAACTAATCTGTACATAGGCCGTGTTTTAGTCTTTGCATGTAGTAATCTAGTATCAAGCGTGGGTGGGTTTATTGCGGTGCTGCATTGCGACTCGGCTTGTTGGAACGACCAACTCCGCTAGACATGTACGTCATAAGTTCATATCCACATATACCACATCAGGTTACTGTATGCTTTCTTTTTCACGTAGTCATTATTTTATCTGATTTTTACCAAATTAACAGTAATGTACGCTCGATTCGTTGGTGGCGTTGAAGCGTATGTTTGTGCTATTTGGGCACACGCGCCTATACCGAGCCCGAGAAATAAACATGATAATAGCGAAACAGGAATGCCCAAAAAAGCTGCTTCCATCTGCTTCCAAGTCCCGACCATCCAAAACGCCAGAAAATGATGTGACCAAACGCCTTCGCTATGCTTCCATGATCAATCAATAGGTTTCATTCCATCTCCATTACTACATCCTCTGAAGCCTCTCTTGTTTCAACGTGATTTGAGGGATTGTGATTATCTTGTTTTGATTCCGCTTCTTTGGCTGCTCTCTCGCGCGTTTTGCGACACCATTCTTCTATCGAGTCGGCAGCTCCTCCCTCAATCTTGATAGTCTTTGGCTCGGCGGGAACGCCTAAGACTGTCCCTTGGAAACGCGATTCGACTCCGGTTTTGCTGTGCTTCTTCATGAGAGCTAGGCGCAATTAGCATTTCCAGGAAATATTACAACAACACATGCAACGTACTGTTCAGATAATCCTCCATTTCCTCCTGGTCAAGCTGCTCGGTCGGATTCGTTGGAACCGGCTTGTATGTGCCTGCGATGCGTCGAATCTCCTTGTTCTGCTCGCCCTTGACCCATTCAATAAACTCAGTAATGTCTGCGGTATCTTCGGCGTCACGTCGTGCCGCTTCGTTCTCGCGTGCGCCTGTCTCGGCATTGTACTCTTCGAGCGGCTTCCGTAGTATTTCCTTCCACAATTCTTCTCCGGCTGTCATGGTCGGCACAAGGAGTGCGCAATCCTGCATGGCCATGCGCACGTCGGTGATGTTTGGTATGAGGTCGTTGTGGTTTGAGTAGGCATTGTATGCTGTTCGCTCAGCCAGGACAGATAGATACCGCGCTGTTAAGTCGACGATAGTATCGACGGCTGAGGGCTTGCCATGTTGGAAACCCGTCGCGCGCAGAATGTGGAGGACGGCGGGCCGCAGTAAACTGAGGAAGAGATCGTTTTGGGACATGCTTGTACGTGTGTGCGCGTATACGTGGTGTGTGGAAGAAACAAGAATCGATGCAGAGGTCCAGTGACGAGGTGGATGTTACGGTGGGAACAGGCGCATTGTGGTCAGGCTGAGAAGAGAGTCAGTGTCGATAGAGTGAAGGTACGCGGGTTGGAAGCTTTGGCCCTTCACCTTCGCAGCTCGCCAAGACGACCCTCGACGCATCACCACCGTCGCCCATCCGCCCTCTCCAGCCTGTACACATTTGCACATCCCGCAAATGACGCGCCCGCAGGTGCATGTCCTTTTCCTGTCATCGTAACCGACGAAATAATCCGCACCGTCGCCCAAGATGAAGCTCAAACTCAAAAACCCCGACGCCGCTTCCAGCGATGCGCCCGCAGCGCCTCCCCCATCCGACGCGCCTGCACCGGCTGCCGCGAAGCCACCCCCGAAGCTCAAGTTCAAAATCGCGCCGCCTACCCCTAGCGATCCAGCAGATCCAGGGAATGGCGATGCAACAAAGATCAAGCGCAAATACACCAAAAAGCCAAAGGTCGATGAAAGCGGCAATGCCATTCCCCCAGGAAAGCCCGGTCCTAAGAAGAGGGCGCGCGACGAGGGTGAACATGTTGACTCACCTGCTCTCAAGCGCAAGCCAAAGCCTACTGCGAAGAGTCTTGCCATGACTAACGACAGCGACGACGACGATAACCTCGGAGCCGTCGAGCAGCCGCCCCCTCCACTGAAGACGCACAACCGCACCCAGTCTATCAAGTTATCCATAAAGCCAAAGGGCAGTCTGAATGCAAATGCCCCAACCCGAAGTACGGCGATCCTGAAAGTCAAGGGCGCAGGAAAGCCGCCAGTAAGGCCATATGGTGTCGGATATGACAGCGAGGCTGAGGAAGCAGAAGCCGATCCAGCCATTGAGTCCCAGTTTGTGTTGCGGATGAAGCCTGGCCCAGACTGCGACCTACTGCGCAAGTCTATTGAAGAAAAGACAATCGGGAAGAGCGTATCACAAGGCGGTCCTGGTGTACACTTTCGCTTTTTTGATCGCGAGGGCCGCCGCGCCATGCTTACGATACAGAACCGCATGTACGCCGCGACCATGGTTGAGCTACCTGCTGTCATTGAATCTCTGAAGAGCTGGAACAAAAAGGACTGGGTCAAGACTGCGGATGTCTGCCAGATGCTCTTAGTCCTCGACGAGGTTAAGAATGAGGAAGAGGCAAAGAAATATCCACTGCCGTCCTACATCTCCCCAGATACTCACCGTTTCCCTCATGGCCTGACACCGCCCATGAAATGGGCCCGCAAGCGACGTTTCCGCCCTCGAAAATCATACATCGATGTCGAGCGAGCCGAAGCGCAGATGAACCGACTGCTGGCCGAGGACGAAAATGCAGTGTCTACAAAATATGAGATGATAGACAGCGATGCAGAGAGTTCGGAAGAGGAGTCAAGCTCGGAAGAAGAGGCCGACGAGGAAATGGTTGACGCCTCACAAGCAGAAGAGATGGACGCCAACGATCTTGAGCAGATGCTTGCAGAGGGTCTCATGGATGACGAAGTCGAGTTCACTGGCGACAATGACCAGCTTAATGCATTGCTTGCAAACTCGGGCAATGTCCAAGTCGAGCAAGTCGGTACCCCCACGACCGCTCATGATGTCGCCATGCATGCTCTTAGCCATAATGGCAACATAACTATCGAGCCCGAGACTGCGGCCTCGACACCTGCAGCAGCCACTTCTGCCGACGATGATGATGACGACGATGATGCGGACTCTGACGAGGATGGCGACGAAGTAGATGAAGTCGCCGCAGCTGAGGAGCAGCGTCAAGAACAGCTCCGAACTGAAATCGCAGAGCTGGAGAAGGCCATTATTCAGAGTACAGAGCAGCGCGACCGACAAACCAATGTCCTCTTCAAGAAACGTGTGCAGAATCAGATCGACAAGCAGAAGGCAGACCTTGCTATCAAACGTAAGCAGTTGAACGAGGAAGCGGATGAATAATAAACAGGGCATTTCTCCGTAATTATCCGCCTTGTAACGCGGTCTGAACATTTGGTACTGGTTCATGAGGGGAAATGGAACATTCACAGCGGGATGGCGTCTAGGGTCACAGCATTCTTCCGGCGTTATTGGGACTAGGGCTCAGAAGCTCTCTTTGCATGACGGCGTTTATCTATAACTTATCACATACCGAGACGAGTCGGTGCTCTTGGTGCTTTTCTGTCTTGTCTTGCATGACAAGGGTTATGTAGAAGTCACCTGTAATCAATGTCTATATGGATAGCAACTTGACAATTGCTACCAATAACTAACCTGTGCTTAAAGAAAAGAACCATTATGGCTTTCACATGAAGGGTGTTGCTAAGAATAAAATCGACAGGGGATGCTCGCTGCGAGCCCAGCAACCGCGTATGTTTATTTTTTCTAACTACATTACCCTGTGACTATATAACAACTCCCCCTCTACACCTGAAGAAAATCAGCACTGTCTGAAAAGTGTGGTGAGACTAATAGATGATACTTCTTCTTGGCATTGATGTATTTGTCAGGTAGTGAATATAAATATGATGAAACCGGCACGTGACCTGGACCCTGCCAAGTATGGGCGCTGCCTCACCGTAGTACTATATTATTCTTTGTTGCCCCGCTGCTTTTCCCCTTCGACAACCTCAATCTACTTGCCGTCGCAGACCGTCGCCCGCCTACCAACTGCTATCGTACATTGCTAACCGATCAAGCGACAACAATATGGCACCACCGGGGCCCCCGCCGTACACACACGAACAAATTACTGCGATGACCTCACAGGAGGAACGAATACGCGCCTATGCAGAGCTCAAGAGTATGTGGGAGAGGCGTACAGACAAGCGCGAAATAGGTGGAACATGAGCGCAAGATGTTGACAGTCTGACGATAGGTTATATTGCGCGCCTGAAGAAAGAGAAAGAAGAGCGCGAGAATGCACAGGCCAGAGGATATTCTGCCAATCCGTACCACAGCGCATTTCATCGAAAGCGAGGTGGCTATGGTCATGGTTTCGCCAACAAACCCTACCATCCATACCAGCGCCCGACTACACACAAGCACATAGACGCGACCAAGTCTCGAGAGGCAAGCGGTAGTGAAAGCCCACTGCCACCAAACAGCACGGCCCCGACAAACGATCATTCATCGGAGCTCCGGGATCTCTGTCGCACGTTTACTTCCGCAGGTATTTCCACGAAACGACACTTTCGGCATCTTTCCTTTTTATTTTCCTTTTTGTCTCTAACGTATCGATAGGTGTGTGTTCACGGCATGGGTGTCCTTACGTCCATGATCCAGACAAGCAAGCTGTGTGCAAACGCTGGTTCTACAAAGATGCCTGTCCTATGGGAGAGCAGTGCTCTCTATCACACGAGGCCTCGCCACACAATGCGCCTACTTGCCTGCATTTCCAAGCTGGTCGATGTGCTAACGACGGCTGTCGCTTCGCTCATGTTCGCACCAATCCCGCTGCGCTAAACTGCGAAGCGTTTGGAAACCTGGGCTACTGTGAGAAAGGAGACAAATGCGCCGAACTACATGCACATGAGTGCCCTAGTTTTGCCAACACAGGAACATGTCGCTACGGCGATGAGTGCCGTCTGGGACATGTTCGCCGTGCCTCTCGAATGAGAAAGACTACGCGTCTCTCTTCACCAGCAGGCTCTCCTTCGTCGAATACGCCTAATCGTTCTAGGACCCCCGAGGATATGGTGACTGTCGAGGATAACTTGGAGCAGATTACACCAAAGGCCGGCGCTGACCATGAGCCTCGTCAGTTCACACAGCAGGCAGACTTTGTTCCCTTCGATGCAGACCAGTAAGCAAGATCTGGTGATGCCTGGATATTGTATGTTTTCCCTTGCTCTGTTTCCAGTATGGATCACCCTAATTGTTTCTTCTCAAGTCTCAAGTTTGTGTATCTCATAGCCTGGTAGGTTTTCGTCCTGATGGCGTTCAGCTCGTCTTGACTGTTTAGGGATGGCCTTGGTCTTTCAGGGTTCTTTTCGGTGATACCCCTTCGTGCGATTTTCTATGCTGTCTTTTCGTTTCTTTTCAAGGGGCTGTACCCTATGCACATGTTTGAACGAATAGAAAAAAGAAAGAAAGAAGAAGAAGACAGTAAAACACATGCAACGAGAAAAAGAATTGAAAGAATGCGAATATGCTCTGTTTGCCAATTTAGAAATTGTGAATGATTGGATATTGAAGTGCTGAGAGATCTGCGGGATGACATATTACTATGGCGTTTGTATGTGATATACGCCGCATATACGCTGCAGGTGTTCGCCGGGTTGTATTCATAAAGGTGGCGGCTGTAAGCAACTGGATTGCGTACATACGCAGTAGGCATAACGGCGACGCATGGATAGCGCTGGATGTGGCAACGGCTGGGACTTGAAGCTCTAAAAGTCCAGAAGTTGCTTTGCCCAGGCATACATGAAGATGCACATGGTTTCCATGTGCTCCGGGAGCGTATTTGGTGGCATAACGGTAGAGATGATGTTGTTTTTGCGTATGCTTAGCGTTGCAAGTGCTCACTGTGTAGGGTCTGACAGGCTGCAGGGGCAATGCCGTGTGGAGGCTGAGGCGGGCTGGAACTACTGCTTAGCCTCCATCCTACTGTCCGTCGTGCCTTACAATTCGACAGCCCGCGCCAGCATAATGTGCGACTCTGCCACATTTACGATGATTTTGCGAAGATATAAGAATACCCTGAAGATTGAATAGTGGGAAAGCACGGCACGCTCTAATTTTGGCGAAGCTGTTCTCGAACGATACTAGGTCTCCTGCCGCGTAGCCCCTTGCCTGCGCTGGCAACGCGAAGCCCGACACGAGAAGAGGCAATTTGCGCGACACCATGACGCTCAAAGACCTGTTGAAGAAGAAGGACAAAATCAGGGATGATGGTGCAAGCCCTGCATCCCCGACAGGGGCTACCCTTTCTCCCAATGTCCCAGAGTTCCAGTTCGTTCGCACCACGACGTCGACGCAAGAGACGATCGAGCCACCCAGCTTTCCCGGCGACCCCCAGCGCGATTCCCCTCTCTTGTCACCTGAACCGCGAGGCAAATTTCCTAGATTCAGAAGTCGTAGCAATGCCTCGTCACAGGGCTCCACGTCGGGAGGGGAGCGGCATCGGTTCCAGCTTGGGCGAAGCAAGTCGAACGCATCCGCAAACGTACCGGACAATCTTCCAGAAGTGGGCGGAGATGGAGTAGCACGAACGGAGGAGGAGGAGGCCAAGTGGGAAAAGAGGGCTACAGTGCTGGTTACATCAGGGCTGCAACACGGTTCCCAGCCCCCTACACCAAGCCATGTGCCCGTGAGTCCAATGTCACAAGGTCGACCGACAACCCCAAGGCGTCGCAGTGCAACCATTGGCGCTCCAGCGGACGAGGTACGCACAACTATGGAGAGCACAAGAGTCGGTCTAAGCTTTGTATAGGAGACCATACAGGAGGCTATTCGACAACACGAGCATGGAGGTGAGTAATTGCAACAGATGTGTACGCCTTGCTGGTGAAACTGACAAGAACGAAACAAGATCTTGAAGCATCAACGTCCCTGTTTGGAAAACTTGCTGATCCCAATGGCGCAAACAATGCTCTCGCTCAAGTTCTCTACGGCCTTGCCCTGCGGTAAGCTCTTTCTCTCTCCCAACTGCAACCTGGAATTGTCAATCGACACGCGAATACTCGTTAGTATCTGATCCAATTCACTACTAACTATGTATCAGCCATGGTTGGGGTTGTGAATCCAACCAGGAGCAAGCGGTTCAATACTTGTCTATGGCAGCATCGAACAGTGCTGAAGTTGAAAAATTGGCACTTGGAGCTGGCATGAAAAAAGGAGGTGCAGCCAAAGGCGAACTTGTGTTGGCCATGTATGAGTTGGCCAACTGCTTTCGCAATGGTTGGGGTATCAAGAAAGATCCTGCAGCTGCGAAGCAATATTACGAAACAGCTGCAAACCTGGGTGACACGGATGCGATGAATGAGGTAGCCTGGTGCTACATCGAGGGCTTTGGTACGAAGAAAGACAAGGTAAGCAAAGATGTGTCAGCCCTCTTCCCCTACCTTACGGTCGTTATGCTCCTTTGTGCATCCGCTTGACCGGTCAAGTCTATGCAATAACGACGCGAACTGTCAGCTTGGAAAAGAGTGTACAGCCTGGACCTCAGTCATCATGCGCCATGTCCCACTGAGACACGGCGTCCCCCTTTGTTCCGCCTCACTATTTGGGCAGCAGCAAGAACTCGGCTGATGTGGATGTATGCTGACTGCGCCTTGTCTCCAGTTCAAAGCGGCTCAATTCCTGCGCCTCGCAGAATCCAAGGGTAACAAAACATTAGGCAACACATGGTAAGTCGCACCACTTTCGTTACCCTCGTCATCGACCAAAGGATCCATATCAGCCCCGGACCGAGCCTCAGTCTATGCCGTGTCAAGAGGGCGCGCGCAATGCAAGACATGACGAGCTGCCAGTATGGCAATTGACCCGCGCCATCCCGTCTCAGCCGATGTTGCACCCTCAATCAACCTCAACACCAAGCCATCAGGCGTGATGGAGCAATCCAACGCACGGCGCTATTGTCCATTCCGGCCAGCCAGTCTGAACGCGCAGTTGCCAAGGCTAGTCGATTGGCTACGAGTGCACCATTTTGACAGTCCCCTCGCTTAGCCGATGCGGACGCTGAACGGCGGCCCTCGCCCTCACCCGCAGTACGACCTGTCACACTTGCTCCCAGTTCCCCGCTACGCACACATGATTGCATCCGCCGACAGAGGAGAAAAAACCAGCCATAGGACGCTACCGGTTTGGTACAAGCCTCGTCGTCGTATGCCAATAGTGGAAGCGGGTATACCTCTAGACCCGGCGCACTGGGTGCATGGTGCACACAAGCCTGTTTACGGCGCTACACGTGGCAGCGTGTCGCTGGCCTCGGTTCTGGAGTAAGCATCAGCGGAAGGGTGGGAGGGTGTAGCCGATGACGGAGTTCAGCACGTTCATGTGTGTGTGGAGCACCTGTCAGATGATTGCATCAAATCGTGGCGAGCTGGAAATTGAGATGCATAATGGCGCGACAGTAGTAAACATGTCTGAACGGCCGTGCGGGCTTGAAAGAGGGCAAATGGGAAAGGATTTTGGAACGAGAGACCAAAAAAAGCGACGACCACACGGCTATCGCGACAATGACGGTAACTTCGCTCGGGGCGCGGATGGCACGTACGTACCGGACGGATGACGGCGACGGCGAAGGGCGACAAACAGACGACGGCCATGACAAGCCGACGACGACCATCGGGTCATGGACGAAACTCGCCACAGTCACGATCTGGATCTCGACGACATGCAGTAGTAGCCTCAGCACCCCCGTTTTGATAGTCGCTTCTCGCCTCGTTGCCCGCAACCACTATCACCATCACCACCTTCTTTTCCCAAAAGGAAAAAAAGCCCCGGAAGCCGGAAACCAAGGACGCTATATTTTTCATTTATCCCGATTGGATTGGCCCCGATGTACAGTTTAAAGAAATGACCATGTGCTAACGAGTTTGGTGTGTGTGCGTTTGGCTTATAGGATCTGGAAAGATAAATACAATCCCAAATAAAGTAAAAAAGGGCGTTCTATATTGGACGGGCAACTCGGGTGGGCTTGCTTGTTTGTTGTTTGCCCACACCCACCCACACACACACACGCCTCCGTCGGCCCGACTAGGATGATTCTCCTCCACCCTTTTCTATTTGCGGAAAGTCATGAGATGATGTCGTGTGAGTTAAGTAAGTGGGAGAGAAAGAGAGAGTGTGGGAGGAGGAAGATTGGGGGGGGGGGGATGGAAAGGGCTCGCACGCCCTCGCGTCGTCTTTTTTTTCTTTCCCGTGGGGAAGCGAAGATCTTCTGCTTGTTTTGTTTTTTTTCGCTGTTATCATGCTTGCCATAATTCCGATTCCATTTTTGTATTCCTTTTATTGAATTTTTCTGAATCTTGTCCTATCAAAACGGTCCTTTTTTTGGTCTTTCTGTTTTCTACTCGCCCCGGCATGTTGTAAAATTCCGATCATGTGCACACACTCTCTAGTTACTATTCCCCTCTCCGCTTGAAAGTCTGGGTTGTGTGTCGTATGTGGCGAAAGGGTATGTGTGTGGTTCTAGAACGTGGGCCCTTCCTTCCCTCCTTCCCTTGTTGTAAAGTGTGAGTAAAGAAATTGGAAGGATTACATACACGTTGGGTATTTTGTTTACCGTTTTGTTTACAATGTATACAACTATTCTACTCTATCTGCAGATTTCTCTTTTCTTTCTTCGCTCGGTTATTGCCGTTGAATGCCTGCCGTTTCTTGTGTATAGGGTAAAAAGAAAAAGAAAAAGGCTTGTATCGCATCTTTTTTTTTGTATCCTTGTGGGAATATTGTACATATCGTTATGTACCGGCATAGCGAATTCATTTTTTCTTCCCCATGTATCTTCTGCGATATCGATTGTTCACCAAGTTGATTCTTTCACTCATCCCCCATACCCTCTAAGCGTACAACACACGGTCTACACCGTCACTACCTTCTCAACCACACAAACTCAATACTCATTCAACCAGACTTTCTTCCCTTCCCCCTACCTCTCATCCCATGCCCGCCTAGCCACGTATCTCTCTGTAAGCAAGGCAAGGGGTGTTGCTGTCGTTGCAAAGGAAAACGGAGATTTCTCCGGCTCAACGCTTCGCGTATGCGTGCATGGCAGGACCGTTCCGCGGGGCCCGTAACGCTTTTTTCCCACACCCCTCCATCAAGTGTCCCCCCCGCCCCTCCATCGCCAGCTTCGTTGTCTTCTTCTCACCATAACAAGATAGGGAAAAAAAGTGGTGATGTGGTTTAAACGCGTCTTCCGCCAACAAATCTGCACAACTCGTACGTACATACATATGTATGTACCATGTGTAGAATCTACTAGATAGAAGAGACCCTCTTACTTACTGTACATGCAGCTTGTATGTATGTACATGCGGGGCCGCTTTTTTTCTTCTGAAACAGACTTGTTGATGCAGGAGGTATGTATGTGTATGTAGGTGGGAAGTGGCATGGGTGGAGTGGAAACGGGGAAGTGGCTTGAAAGGTGTGTGGTTAGGTAAGTTAGGAGCGGGTAGTAGTGGGGATTTTGACTGTTGTGTTGTTGTTTTTCTCTTACGATGGAAGTGGACGAAAGTGGAAGGGGGGTTTGGCAGTTCGGAAGGTGCTTTTTGTGGGGGATGGTCATGTGAGGCAGGATGGGGGATCACGGGTATGCAAATCAGCATTCTTTTTCTGTGTATATGTGAGTGTTTCTTGGTTTTTTGCTTGCGGGAGCAATGTTCTTTTTCCCTGTAGAAATCACGCACGTCATGCGTGGAGGGCAAGGTAGTGAGTGGGATTAGGGTTTGTGGGGGGATCCGCAGGACGTTTTTTCTTTTGTGACATGCCTAGGATGTACCAGACTTTCTTACCAGACTTATTGCTTTTTTTCGTTACCATCGATTTCTCTGGTACAGTGTAATACATAGAGCAAGTACAGCCGGGAGATGTGCAAAGTTAATCGAGTCAGTGATCAGATGTGTGCTTGCGCGGCTTGTGGCATCAGCTGCGCATGCTGCGCCTCGGTCACGTCGTCGTGGGTGCTCTGAGCCACCCGATCATGATCGAGGATCCCATCACTGCCCCATAGAGTATGAAGCCGTATAGTGTGAAGTGTGAATCCACAGCTTCGCGACAAGCGGTAGATGTTGTACATACAGCAAGAGTACGGTATAGTACATGCAAGGCGTGCAGCTCGGCCGGCAAGTTGTGGGCCCTTGTTGTTGCAGTGGAAAGTGCGGCTGTATCGCTTGCAGCACATGGTACATCTACACCTAGTTTGACTGTCAAGAGAAGAACGGAGTGGGTCGATGTTAATCCTCCCTTCCCGCTTCATGCGATGCGAGGTACGTCTAACCCGCAGTCATCAGTGACAGGACCCCGAAAAATGGAGATCGGCCGTGCGTTTTTTTTGCCTCGCATGCATCGTGCGCAGTATGGATGTATGTATGCGTATGTATCTGTGTGTGTGTTAGTTGTTTCGGTGCTATCTTCGGTGGAGGGTCAAGCAGAGCGAGAAGCTGAGAGAGAATAACGCAAGAGTGAACATACGGTATGCAATAACAACGCACAAAGTCAGCAATGGTGGGAAACGGTAAGACGGCATGGTTTCAGAATGTCTCACTCTACTCGGCCGGTGACGATGGTGGGGAACCAGTCAAGTTGAAGCCCACAATAATGGTGTGTTTTTAGGTCATGGACATGGTACGCCCGATGGAGCGAGGCAGAGAGAGTGACCGAGCGAGACAAAGTGTGTGTGTGTGCATGGCCGGTTCCGTATCACGGCGACATAAGCGCTTGGTAGAGTGCAAGAAGCGTCTGATAGCATTAAGAACTGACTCGGCCATGCCTTGGTTGCCCGCCAATGGGGCAATCAAGAAGGCGCGGTCGATGACCTAGGTACAAAAAAGGATGTTGCGTCCGGCTCCGCCCTCAGCCAATGAAGCTCGGCACACGCACAATCTGTGACCACGGGCCGCAGAAACGGCCGCTGCAAAAAACGAGAAAAACCAAATGGCCAAAGAAAGCTGGTATCTCAAGGGGGAATCTCGTCCGTTTCCCCGAACAAACGTCGGGGGAAAGAGCGGTAAGAGGGTATTGTGAAAGGAAGAGAGAAAAAAACAAGACCGAAAGGTCTATCGTAGGAGGGGGCCGTAACAGTCGTAAAGGGTAAGTCATGGGGGGGTAAGCAGATGTGCGTGTGGATGCAGGAAGATGAGGGGTATGCAGGAAGAAAAACAGGCCTCGTCTCTTTCAGGAAAAAACAAGAATCATAACCAAATTTGTTCATGCCCTCGTCGCATCGCTCGCCAACAAAACATCAAACAAGAACAGACAAGACAAGCAACAATAGAACAAAACAAGTGTGAATGCGTAATAGATATCTTTCTTCGCTTCGTCTGCCGTCATGTACAAATCGTCATTGATCATGCTCGTCGATACATGTTCCCATATCCTTCGTTGCCAAATTCTCAATCTTCGTGGTAAACGTAAAAGGAAAATCTCAACGCTCGCTACGCTGTGCAAAATAGATACATCAGACAAAAATCAAGGCCAATCTCGAATGTTTCGGAGCAAAGGACATGACAAACACAAGGAAATAGGAATAGGAAATAAGAGTGAAAAAAAACCAAAAAAAACCAGTATGGATGGAGTCGTGAACCAGGTCTCGACATGAAGAAACAACCGCCATGCTCAAGCGATGCAGGCAACAAGGTACCCAAAATCGACGTTGCCGTCCCATTGTATAGAAGACTGGCAAGGCCAGAGCGTTGAGAAAAGAAATGGCGATGCCCGTGTAAACAACGGGTATCTCAGCCAGACCGTGATGCAACTTGTGTCCCTACGAGAGCCCCTTGTCCAAGGGGGAAGAAGTGAATCGCTATGCTGGTGAAAAGGACTAATGCAACTTAGGAAACTAACAAAGGAAAGGTGGGTTGGTGTGTCCAAGTGTGGTGGTGGTGTGTGTATGTGGTGGTATGTAGTGGCGTGTGGGTGGATGGCCAGGTGGGGCTACTTAGCCAAGGTTCTCGACCTTTGTGCCCTCAGAAGTGCTAGGCCGTGACATGGCAGCAGACTCCTCGACAATGCGCTTGAACTCGTGGACGACCTCGGGGGCAATCTTGTCCCAAAGCAGACTACGCGTGTAGATCTCAGCCGCAGAGTCGCCCTTGTTCTGCTCACGCATGGCGGCGAGAGTCTCGGCAAGGTTGCGACGGTGCGAAGGCTGGGCGCCGGGCGAGAGTGGGTCAGAGAGGTCGTCGCTCGTGACGCTGTATCGCGAGCGGGTAAAGTCAAGGGAGGTCATGCTGTTGTACTGGTCGGGAGTGATGGAGAAGAGCTGCTCGTGCTCCTGGTCCTTGGTGGTGCCAGTGAGGTGAGAGTGCAGCTGGTCTAGGCTAGAGCCAGAGATACCAGCAAGCTCCGAGCCAGACATGGTGGTCTTGGGCCAGGCCATGCCAGATGGCGTAGGCTCGAGACCGGCAACGTGGGTGGCAAGGAGGCTCTGCTCGCTCAGGCCGTTTGCGACACCAGCGTCCTTGAAGATGCTGTCCAGGACGGTGGCAGAGGCAGCGCGGACCTCGTCGGGCATGCGGGGAATAGGAGGAGCGGCAGTGCCAGACTTGCTAGCAACAAAGGCGCCGCAGAGCAGGAGCATGAGCAAGAGGCCAGAAGCGACGGGCTTGTCCTCGTCCTTTGTGCGCGAGACAAGAGACACTTCCTGGTTCTGCTGGGGAGTGGGCTGGTCGTCAGAGGCAAAGTCGTTGACGAAGATGTAGTTGTCCCAGTCGCTGTTGCCCATGTTGAGGTTGTCCATCTCCGAGGCAAAGTCAGTGAAGGTGGTGCTGGGGGCGACGGCCATGCCGTTGCCAGTAGCAGCCTCAAGGCGCTCAGTGAGGACGGAGACCTTCTTGCGCAGCTCGCTCGTCTCAATGGTGTGGGTGCGGACAAGCTCCTCCTTGTCGAACTGGAGTTGGTTGACCATGTGGTGCATCTCCATGGACTCACGGTGCCAGTTCTCCTTCTCGGCAACAAGGGCATCATACTCGAGGCGCATGGCAGCGAAGTCATCTTGCATCTGGCAAATCTTCTCCATCCACTGCTTCTTCTCCTCCTCGAGCTCCTCAGTGTGCTTCTTCTTGCGTTGCCGCGAGTCAAGTCTGTGATTAGGTCAGCGGATGAAACATGGAGAGTATAGACCAAGAGGTAAATTGGACCAAACATGGAGCGTGGAGCCAAGAACCAAAAGGCGGTAGTACGTACGCAGCCTGTCTGTTGCGGAGGAGGCGTTTTTGCTGCTTGAGCTCCTTGAGGTCTTCTTCGTTGGTGCAGCCTTGGATCAGGGTGTCGATGTTGTGCAGGTTGCGCTCGGCGGGGATGTCGAAGCGAGCATTCTTCTTGCGGATGCCGCCGTCACGACGGGGAGAGAAGGAGCGGGGAGGCGTGTTTGGTCGCATGCGCTTGGGGCCTGGGCGGGAGTCCATCTCTTGCTGGTTGAAGGCCATCCAGTCGGAGTGGGTGTGGGGGGACATGGGCTGCTCTGGTGCGGCCTGGAAGACGGCACTGGGGCGGACGTTCTGGTGCACGGGGAGTCCGTGGAAGGGCATCTGGGGCTGGTCGACAAAGGAAGCGGCACCAAAGTCACCAGGACCAAAAGGGTTGAGGGGCTTGGGGGCAGTGGGTGTCCTTGAGCCAGAGTTGTCGGCAACGGGCCATGACTGTTGGCCGTATGTGGCGGCCTGGTTGGGGGGTAGGCGAGCAAAGGGGTTGTTGCTCTGCTCTGTGAAGAAGGGGTTGTTGCCGTTTGTGTTGACAACGGAGCTGGTGGCTGTGCGGTCGACAAACTGTGAAGCCGAAAAGTCCTCCCAGATGGACGTCTCTGGCGAGAAGATGCCCTGGTTGCTGGTCGAGGGCGACATGAGGACGGGTGTGTCGAGGATGGTAGAGTCGAGGGTAGCGTTGTCGTCAAAGGAAAAGGCCGAAGGTTTCCGGTCGAGGGAGTGGAAGTCCATGTGATTTTGGGAGGCTGAGTAGGAGTGGTCCATGGCGGGCTCTATGTATGGTACCAGTAGCAAAGTACCGGTGTGGGCGGGGGGAGTGGCGGTGTGGGCCGCTGGATTAGGCAAGCTGCAAATGGCTGGGGGCCGCAACAGGACTTGTCAGCGCGCTGCACTGAGGTTGATGGTTGATGGCAATGTTGCAAAGGCAGAGAAGCTGGGCCTGGCGTGCAGTGGTAGCGGCAGGCGGGCAGGCGGGCAGACAGAGGTGCAGTGGTGGTGATGGTAGTTGCAGCGGTGGACTCTGGGTGAAGGGCGGGAGCGCGGACTTAAAGCTGGTGGGTAGTGGGCGGGCGGGGTGTGCATGGGAGGCATCTGGGCACGGCGCGGGCCAGGGTGTGGGATACGACGCCCCAATAGCGTCGGGTATGGATGCATCATTGCAGCAGCCTTCCCTGGCGCCTCTTAGCTGAGGGCCGCCCGCAGCCATTAGCCAGTGTTTGCCGGCTGCCCGCCAGAGTCTGGTGCAGCAGACAGAGTGCAGCCGTGCAGCCATGCAGTCCAGTCCACTCTCGTCTCGTCCCATCCTCTCTCTGCTTAGCCGTTTGTCGCCCGCTGTCACGCATATCGCGCGCGACGCTCTGATGCTGCTGCTGCTGCTGCTGCTGCTAATCCTCTGCCCATCACTTGCCCGCCGCAGAGTTGGTCATGACTGGCTAGCCTCTCTGCGGGCCGGCCCATGTAGATAGATACTGTAACCATGTATCCATCCCATGTCGGTATCGTATCGTATGTATGTATGTATCGATCAAATCGACGACGCATGCGTGAAAACTCTGCTCAAAACAGTCAAGATGGCTGACCATGTTCATGCTGCTCCTTCCTTGGCCTACTCGACCTACTTACAGTGCAGTATACCACTTGCTACTCTTCCTCCGCCTGCCGCGCAGAGCGAGCCACCCACCCCTCCATCCATCCATCCATCCATCCATCTATCCACCCACACGCTGCTGTCATCATCATGCCCACTGCCCACTGCCCACGCCCCATCCTTCCATCCAACCACACCCGCCGCTTGCGCCCTCGCCCGTCACCCGACGTGCCCTCTCGTCTGTTTCGTGAGCCTGGCTTGGCCCTCCCCCGGCCCTCTAGCCCTCGAGGTCATGGTGTCATCTGTCCAGCTTCCGCCTCTCACCTCGTCTCTCCCACCTGTGCACGAGTCATCTCACCGCTCCCTGCCCGCACCAGGCTTCCCTGTCTAACCCGCCCTCTGCCCACTCCCTCTCTCGTCGACGCTACCACCCCATCGTCACTCCATCTGCCTGCAATCGGCCTTTGTGTGAGCCAGGACGCGACAAACACGGCAGCTCTAGCCCGTCCTTGTACCGACTGCTGCTCGCATTACCGTGCCCCTGGGTTCCCGCCTGCCTGTTGCATGTCCCTCTGTGCGTCATTCTTCGTCCACTCTACTCCCACTTGCAACATGCCTGCCCACCAGCCCGCCGTTTTCTGCTCCCCCGGCCAACTTCGCCCGTCCACTACTGCCAACTTATGCCCGTGACAATCAATGCACTCTCCAAAATTACATTTTTTTCTCGTTGCAAAGACCTCATCAAGACCATACTTTAACACCTTTGCTACTGCCAACTTGTGCTCTGTGTGCCGCCTATCGCGGCCAACCTAATTCATGCAATCCCTCCCCTCCTGCCCCCCCCCCAACCAGACTACACATGTACGTACATATCCAAGTACATCCAAAACTCCCGTGTCACGCCAATCCCGACGCGCGCCCTCTCAGAAATAGCAAAGCTCTCTCTCAATGCCACAGCAACCAACCCCACTGTGGGAGCCGACGTGCATGACAAGCACAGATGCTGCATCTGCTCTCGACTGCCGCGGCTGATCCGCAACTCTGTTTTCTTTGCCTTCCCCGTTCTCCCTCTCTATTGCGGCGCCTACTGTGGCACGCGTAATTCAAAGCCACCCCAACAAACTCTACTTTCTAGCCCAGAGCCACTCTCGACAGTGGGGCTCCACCTCGACTATCCTCGCATCTGCCCACTTTGCTCTCTACCCTGAGACAACGGCCCTGTCTTGACCGGAACACATCATCACAATCCTGCTGCACAAGAAATCAATCACATCTATTTCCATGCTCTCCACCAAGCCCAGTGACTGAAGAGGATGCTTCGTAGCCATCCACGTTTCCCCCCGGGGCTGGTTGCAATCGCGATATTGTGGCTGCACAATGCAAAAGGTGAGGCTGTAGCGGTCAATGGACGAGTAAAGAAAGACTCCGGGCTTACGCTCCACTATCCGCTCCCGCGCTCTAGTCTCCAGCCACTAGAACTTTTTTGCTCGCTCCCGGAAAAAAGTCGTGTGCGTCTGTGTATTGTACCGTATTCTTCACTTTCCATTGATCGCTGCTACCTACATCTTGGCCCTGCATTCAACTTACTCTTCCCCCGTCTCCAAAAAAAGTCAATTGTCAGTGTACCCTGTGTATGTGAATGTATGACTCACTCCCCTTCACACTCTCAACTCAACTCAACTTGACCCTCACTAAACCATCCGCATCCCCGGGAAACTTCGACCTCGGTCGCTTCCTTTTCCCAATAAACGCAACCAATCACAATATCCCAAAAATATAATAATCCGGCCGAAGACCGGGGGCAATTTACCAACCAATCGCAATCCAAGAAACCTATCGTACAGTATCGTACACTTGCAAATAAACCCTAATAATAAATTCCCAACCTTTTGGATGTGGAAAAAAATCATCCCCCCCCCTCTCCTCCCCCCTCCCCAAGGTGTGTATGTGTGTGTGCGTGTGTGGATCTCCCACATTTACCGCAACCCGCAACCGCTATTTACCATGCACATCGCGGGTCCGGCATCCCTCCCAATTGCTACCATAGGCTCGGTCTTACAAACTGACAGACACACGACCCCCTTCCCAACCCTACCCTACCTACTGCATGCATTTCCGTCTAATGTAGACCGCCCCTTCACCTCCAGAACCCGAAACCTGAAACATAGCGTCCTTTTCCCTCTGTCTGTTAAACTAAAAAAAAAGGTTCCCTTACTAGCTTTAGTCGTCCTTTTTTTTTCTCTGCGTTCCGATTCGCTTTTCCATTTTGTTGCGGTGAGTGCTGCGCGCGCGGATTGTGCGGATGCTCTCTCTCTCTCTCTCTCTCTCTCGCCCGCCCTTTGTTTAGTTGGTAAGACCTTTTTTTTTCGTTCCCCTGCCTCCCACATACACACACACACACACATGCTGTTTTCTCTATATACAGACATAGTAAAATGTTGACACAAAAAACATGTGATTCTTGCGGTGTAAAAGGAACAACCTACACAACCCTTGTTGAAAAAAAGGCGATGGTGTGTTTGAGAATTATGGGTATGCATATGTAATGCGTGAGCTAGAAGCAGAAGAAGGACGGGGTGTCTGTCAAAACGTCATAACTACAGGCTAATGACTTTGTTTGGGGGGGGGGGGTGGTATGTGCAATGTTACCCATTTTTTTTTCCTTACATACTCTAACTACGGTATACGGCGCTTTTGCCATGCGGATAGTTATGGAACAAAGGCATGGGGGCTGGGCTTGGGCTGGGAGCACGGAGCACGAAGCATACATGTGCACGCAGAGGGAGAGAGAGACAGAAGGTCTATGCGTCACCCCCCAAAAACGTGTATTCTGGAATAATGGTGCCGGTTGCCCCGTCAGTCTGTCTCTACGCTTGTTTTTACTTAGGCTCGGATGTAAGATATTGGGGGGGGGGGGGGAGTGGTACCGAGCTAATGGGATGAGTGCCGGGTTTTTGGATTCATGAGTCGGGCCATTTTTTTTTATTTGGGCTTTGGCTTTAGAGGGAGGGGAGGGGGAGGGAAATTGAGGGTAGAGAGGGATGGGAGGGAATGTGACTCATTGAGATGAAGTATATTGAAACACACCGGTACTTGGTGCAGAGTACAGTCTGAAATGAAGGGATACCTTTTGCACCGATGAGACCGTGGGGTAAGATTGTAGATGCTTTGAATTTTGAAAAACTCCACGCGCCATCGGAGTATGTACTGGGTATCTCGGTTCAAGCTATGGACCTTCTTTTTCGCTGCTCAACTCCCGCCTGACAAGTGATATCAACCAAAGCACTGACTTTTGTCTGCTTCTTTTTTCCCTCTTGTTCATGTGAACTCTTCTTCTTTGCTTCTTCTACACTCTCCATCTTTGCTTCTTGGTCAGCTTGCATCTGCATCTGCAGGCAGCCTACCGTGCATGTGACTGAATTATTTGCTTCTCCCCCGCCTCAACCTCAGATTCCCCCATTATCATCCCGAGACCACAGCTTCACGGTGCGATCTTTGCCTCCACTCACGATCCAGCATGCGTCCCTTGTGACATCTGTACTAAACACGGGCCCAGAGTGTCCTTGCAGAGTCTTGCAGTGCGCCCAATCGTCCGCTGAGAAGATTTGAACATTCTTATCAAATCCAGACGAAATGACAAAAGTCGACGCCTTCTTCGGAATCACTTGCCCTTGCTCATCTTCTTGCAGCGGTATGCCGCTCGTCGGACCATCAGTCCCCTTGAACCATCGTAGATCAGTGACTCCTCCTGTGTTGGCTGCAATCGAGTTGGTCTCTCTCATCGCACGAACGTCCCAGCATTTCATAAATCCATCTCCTGATCCAGAAAGTAGCCGGTGGCCATCTATGGCCCAGTCCAATCCGTAGATGGGCTTGATATGACTTTCCAGCATGTAGATGACTCGACCTGTCCGAACATCCCACACACGACCAATGCTGTCCAGACCGGCACTTGCAACCAATGAACCATCGCCGTTGAAACTGACAGTATAGACCTCCTTTGAATGCCCCTCTTGCATAAGGAGCTCTTGACCCGTGTTCACGTCCCAGAGCCGCCATGTGGTATCATCAGAAGCTGACGCTAGGTATCGCCCTGTAGGATGAAACGCTAACCGACAAACACGGTCAGTGTGTCCTTCGAGCGTACGCAGAGGTTTGTCGTCATCAAGCGACCATAGCTGAACCTTTCCACCTGCTCCTCCAGAGGCAAAGTTTACGCTTGAACTCGATACAGTGCTACCAGGCAGGGTTGCGTCCGGCATCCAGTCTATTCCTGTCGCCCGTTCCGCATGTCCACCCCGGTATGCTTTCTTCTGCTCAAGACTGGGGATCTCAAGCAGTGCCACCTTGCCGCCCCAGGTGCCGTATGCGACGTACTGCCCATTTGGCGAAACGCGTACAATGCTCACTGGTCGATCTGCTGTTTGCGATCCGTAGAGTTCAAAGCCCTTCAGTCGCTCCTTGATGCCATTCCGGAACTCAATATGCGTCTTGAGCGGTATAGTAGCCTCGCGACGCTGATATGCGATTCGTTCTTTGGCTCGTGGCAGTGAATACTTGGCCATTTCCCGTCGCGCATCCAGAAGTGCCTGTGTGCCCTGCGTGTAGAATTCCTCTTGCTCGTCCCCAGCCCCCTCTTCTGCATCTTGCATGTCTACGTCTGCTGCATCCTCGCCCAATGCTTCCTGTGCCTCTGCAAGCAAAGCGCGAAGTCGATCACGGCGCTCAGCAGGTCCCTCGCCGAACAGGGTTATTGGCTCTCCGCGCGAACGCAGCTTTGCTTTGACATCGCGGTCGGCTGTGGGCACAACTAACTGGGCGGCTCGTCGCTTGCGATCAAAATCCTCCATGAGCGAAGAAGCCGACGCGTTTCCTCCACCGGGCATGGCATGGTTGCGGTCGAGCGCTGGGCACGTTAGCATTCTGGCATTGCAAGTATGAATTGCGCCCAGATACTTACGGACACTGGCAAGGTCTATCCCCTCCATGGCATCGCCCTAGACACTCACGTTAGCTCTTGTATTTACAGAAGCTGTATATACCCTCCTGGAGTAGCTGCGCAACATGTGAAGCTTGCTGCCTGGTATCCAGAGACAATTTACAGAACACATACCACACCATTCTCCTCCTCGACATAGGCCTGACGCGCCGGATGCATGCTCATCTTGACTGACTGACTGTCCCACGGCGGGGAAGGTGATTGGAAGCTCGTGGGGGCGTCTCTCGAAAAGAAGTTCGGGGCCAGCCACGGGTTTAGGCGATAGGGCTGAACTAGCGTCGGTTATGTCATTCTCCGCGTTTGAGCCAAAAGCCAGCAGCGTTTGGCCGCCCAGCCAAAAGGTTGCAGAATAGTGAACAGTTGTCCAGAGGACTGTCAGAGCAAGCCGGCTTGTCCTCTCTTGCCTCTGCATCCTTCTCACCCAGATTGTTGTGCATCTTGAGACGATGCTCCTAGCACTTGTAAGTATCACCGCCCTCAGCAGCTAGCCGATCGGCAATGACGACGGCCAATGTGAATTCTTAGCCCAAGGGTCCCTTTTTATTCCAACGTCGTCTGTCGCAAAGGTACGGCGCCGCCATGATGCATTCCCTTCACTACCACTCTCTGCCGCAACCCTCTTCACGTGCTAATTCGTAATCGATAGGCTTGGGCTTTGGCCATGTCATTTGCGATAACCAGTGCAGCGGGCCTTGCGCGACTTTCACCAGCACCGCAACGCGCCTCATCTACTGGCTTCTTTCTCCTTGCTCTCTCCGCATCGCCTTTGGTAGCACCTGCCTCGACCAGCCGCAGTCCCGGCGTCCCCTTGCAGCGAATGCCTCCCCACACACCCCCAACTTGTCCCTTGAATCGAAACACCTCCCCGGCCACAGTCGGCTTACGATCATTCCATTCTTCCACGCACAATTGGCGGAGCATGCCGCAATATACCTACCATGTAGCTGCCTCCTACTCGGCCAAGCAAGACAATTTTGACGCAGAGCAAAATCTGTTCACGCGCCCGCTCTACGACCCGAGGAAAAGCAAGATTGAAGATCTGCGCGAGTGCAAAGAGGCCATCGACAAGCGGAAGCGAGCAAAGAGTGGACAGGACGCCTTCTTCTTCAGCCAAGTCGGAACCACTGATACCACGACATTTGGAGTTGCAGACGGAGTCGGGGGTTGGGTCGAGTCTGGCTTGGATCCCGCAGACTTCTCTCATGGATTGTGCGAGTACATGGCCTGCGCAGCGCGCTCATGGCCGCACGGATTCAACACGACGTCGTTACACCCAAAGGATCTGCTTCAAGTTGCGTACGACGAAGTTACCGATGACGCCAGCATTGAGGGTGGCGGCAGCACCGCATGTCTGGCCGTCGCAGAACCAGACGGCCATGTCGAAGTTGCCAACCTGGGCGACTCAGGATTCATGCATCTGGGTCTAAACGCCGTGCGACATTTCACACAGCCCCAAACACATGCCTTCAACACTCCCTATCAGCTCTCCAAAACGCCTCAACGCATGCTGGTGCAGATGGCTGTGTTTGGTGGTCCAACCACACTCTCGGATCTACCAAAGGAGTCGAGTGTAACGCACCATAAAGTACGGCATGGAGATGTCCTCGTCTTTGCAACTGATGGTGTGTGGGATAATCTCAGCCCACAGGATGTGCTAGGCATTGTCAGCCGTCAGATGGTCGACCTAGGTGCTTGGGTCGAGAGAGATGGCACAATTGTGGTTGGAAAGAACCTAGCAAAGTTGGTACAGGCCGACTCATCTCGCAAGGCAGACAGTTCCTCGCTCCAAGCAAAGGTCGCAGTTGCAATCGCAAAGGAGGCTAAAGTGACGGGACTCAACACTCGCCGGGACGGGCCTTTTGCCAGAGAGGTTCAACGATACTACCCTGGCGAGAACTGGCATGGCGGTAAACCGGATGACATTGCTGCCGTGGTAGCTGTTGTGCTCGAGGAGGCGTCTCCACGAGCAAAGCTGTGATCATTTGTACGACCTACCGTTTGGATCCATGAGTAGGCCATGGCGTTAGGGAGAAAGACTTGCACAATCGGGACCGGGGCATGACTGCATACAACACTCACGAGAGGCGATTTCATTGGCGGCTCTAGCTATGCAGTGTCTTTTACCAAGCCTTTCAATCTGGTATATATGATTGGGTCGTTGTTCATGTCTCTACAGCGTGTTTTCTCTTTTGGATAGATGTTGTAGAAGAGAGGGGACTGGGGTATCAAGTAACGCAATGTTTGTTTTGGAGGCTACGGGCTAGTATCTAAGACGTTATTACTATCACGATGTATGCAAACTGTTGAATTAAAATATATTGTTGCTTTCAAGTCATGACATATCGACAGAGTAAACCATGGTTGTGCTGACAGTTCTACAAGACCGCATGGCACTCTCATCCTTTGGCTTGCACTGGCACAAATGCACAACTACCACAACCAATCCGAAAAATGAATATGTATAAAATAGTCATTGCTGAGGTGCATTTGGAAAAAGCAAGCACTTGAAAGACAACCAACATTTTGGCTCAATGTGTATTGCCTCGAAGCTGCTGTTGTCCGTTCTGCTGCAGGAACCAAAACCCAGGGCAAAGCCATTCCATGGATACCCATATCATCAAGTATGTATTAGACCTTAAAGGTTGCACTGGTGTGAAATACACACTGTATAATCCCTGGTGCTCGTCAGCAGTTCCCACTAGTCCCGCACTAGGTGTTTTGGGCCTGTTTGTTTACTGCCGCGTTCTTGTTGCCCGGCAACCAGACCACGCGAGAACTAGGATTGGCCGGCGCGCGCTATGGATGTCAACGTCCAAACTCAACCACCACCCCCAGCATCTCTACGACAAACAGCCGCCTTCCCTCCGGGCCTTATGTATGCGCAACTAACACTACAGCTTTCAATCGCTATTCACATAACCCGACAAACACGCTTATAGCCACGCGCGCATATCATCCCTTTGCGACTCTCAAATGGCTACCGGATCTCCTACGCCGCTAGGCGGCTCCTCATATGGGCGCATGCGTGCGCAATCATCGATACGACCCCGGAGAGACTCTCCGCTCTCTATGCTGGGTCAATCGCAGGGTTTCTCTGCCGACGTGCCCATGATGCAGAGCATCGACATTGGCGACAGCTCAGATGACGAGATGCCACAACCCATGAAACTCAGTGCTCTGACGGCAGCTCTACTTGCCCAAGGCAACGAGGTTGATTCACCGGAGAAGAGGAAGCCTAAGCTCAAAATCTCACGCAATGATTCGGGCTCAAATACACCCGTGCATGACTCCGTCACGCCTGCGCCCAGTCTACGCATCAAACGAGTTCCACTACGGGGTGCACCCATGAGGAGACTGCGCAGAACACCCCAAAGCGAGGAAGAGAACCCTCCTTCCCAGGACCAGGAGAACATGCCTGCGTCGGCCATCAAAAACCAGCCTGAGAACGTCCCCGATTCCGTCTTGAAGGTTACTGGCTCAGTCATGAAGGTCGCAGAGGACCGCCACATGCAATCCTCCCTAGAACACCAGTCACCTAGCGAAAGGGCTTCGCAACAACAAGAAAAACCCATACCACTACAGTCAATGAGCGCAAATACCCCACGACGACCAGCGCCTCCACCACCGCCAAAGATGTCTGTATTGGAGACCGCAACTGCTGCTGCTGGAGCTGCCACCACCAAGACACGAGAGAGGAAGAAGAGGGTTACGCTGTCCGTCAATGGAAAGCACTACTCTCAGATGGACAGGATAGGCAGAGGTGGCAGTTCGGCGGTGTACCGTGTCATGGCAGAGAACTTTAAGACTTTGGCGCTGAAGAGGGTTAAGCTTGAAGACGCCGACGAGGCTGCTGTACGAGGTTTCAAGGGCGAGATTGATCTACTACAAAAACTCAAGAACGTCGACAGAGTTGTAAGACTTTACGATTGGGAAGTGGACGAGCAACGCCAAGTGCTCAGTGTAGTAAGTGACTTTTTGTCAGGAGTCAAAATTTTAATGCTAACATACTACAGCTCATGGAACTCGGAGAATCAGACTTGGCCCGCATAATACGAATGAAGCTTGACCCCGCCGATGGTGATGGCAAACTCGACCTCAGCTTCACCCGCTACTACTGGAAAGAGATGCTTGAATGCGTCGGTGCAGTGCACGACCACGACATCGTCCACTCGGACCTCAAACCCGCAAACTTTCTCCTCACCTCCGGCCGCTTAAAGCTCATCGATTTCGGCATCGCCAACGCCATTGAAGTCGACCACACCGTAAATGTCCACCGCGACTCGCACATCGGCACTCCCAACTACATGTCCCCCGAGTCCCTCGAAGACTCTGCCGGCGGTGCCCGCGGTCTCCTCAGCAACGGCAACGGCTCCAAAGACATGGCTCTCGGCAAGCCCTCGGACGTCTGGAGTCTCGGCTGCATCCTCTACCAAATGGTCTACGGCCGCCCCCCCTTCGCCCACATCGCCAACCAAATGGCCCGCGTCCTCGCCATCGTAAACCGTGACTACAAAATCGAATTCCCAGACCTCGGCGTCGGCGATGTTCGCGTTCCCCCAGGTCTCAAAGCTACTATGCGCCGCTGCCTCAACCGCGATCCCTCGCGTCGCCCGAATATCGCACAGCTCCTGGACGAACGCGATCCCTTTTTGTACCCCGATGGCGGCGAGGACCTCAAGATTCCGCAGGAGCTGCTCGGACAGATTATTCAGCGCGTTGCGGATCGCTTCCGAGACCCGAATAAGCCCGCGCCTACTGATGATGAGATTCGTCAGTATCCAGCGAGTTTTTACGAGAAGATACGGCAGTTGCTGGAGAGCGAGTAGAGAGGTTGAAAATACTTCGCTTTTCTGCAATTTCCGGCTCTTCTTTTTCCTTCTCTGCATTCCTTGGACTCATCCTTTTGACACTTGTCCCCTTTTTTTCTTCCTTTTGGACGTTATCGCTTCTTTCTTAAGGGAAGTTGGACAAAAAAAAGAAGAGAGGAACTCCTCATTTCCTTTGCGCTTAATGATTATGAACTGGTGCTTCTGGAGCTTTATGGGAGTTTGACCATATTCTCATTGTTTTTTTTTGCCTTGCGACTGCCATTTCTCTCACCTACCTACCTACCTAGTTTTCTCTTTTTTTTGTTGGTTCTCGCAAACCGCCTCTTGCATGCGTTCAAGCGTCACCTCTTATCCTTTTCCCTCTTGTACAGCCATGGCGCAGGGTTCTTTGCTCTCTCTCTCTCTCTCCTTTGTCGGGATACGCTTTTAATGCTTCATGATGAGTTAGGAACGTAGACTTCACTGGTGACTTCACGGTTGCTCTCTTTGTATATATGGGCCGTGTTGGACAAGACATTTCTTCAATTGACTTCCTCAAATCTCTGATTCCCTTCTATGTGTGCGAAGCTGGTGGTGGTGATATGATTAGCCATCAGCTTCCACATCCCTCACTGTACTTGATGGTGCATGCCAGTGACCTCTACCCATGCTTCCATGTCCCTCACTGTACTTGACGTTGGCAGTGACCTCTCTATCTATACCAGTCCTTCCTCACTGTACTTGATGATGATGATGATGATGATAGTGACCTCTATCCATACCGGTCCTTCCTAGCGCCAACTTCTTCCATGCGCCAACTGTGCCTCCCAAGTCTAAAGGAAGTTCTTTCCATACTCCATCAGTCCGTTGGAGTCAGAGGAGGAGGAGGAAGTGGAACAACAGTGAGCGAGATATCCGTGCGGCCTGATCTTTCCAACACTTCGGTGACTTGCTCATGCAATGCCACTTGAACAGGCTCAATCTCGCTGCCGAACCAAACCAGCTCCAACTCCTTGAGGCCCTCAAATGTGCACAAGTCGCTGAGCTCAACGATGATCCATGGTTTGAGGCCAGAGTGAGGGATCTTGCCATCTCGATAGATGGCGAATGCGTCGACGAGGAGACTCACTCTGGAAATAGCGTTGGCTTGACTGCGCGTGAGGTTCTTGCACAACATCTCGATCACGTGCTCTGAGTAGCCGCTGAAGACGCTGCGGGTGAAGGGAAGCAGCCTGGTCTCTGCCCATGTTTGGCGGCAGGTTTGGATGAGTGAGAGGTTGGAGCGTGGGTACTCCCAGGTGCGGTGATCCTGCGTCTCGTACTTTGGGCTGATGCTGTCGGCATCAAAGACGTAGTTGTAGATCTTCACGCGCAGCTCGGCGGGAAGATGCAGAAGGGGAGAGGACTCCTGGTTGCGCTCATAGCTGTGCAAGTGAGGGTTTGTTTAGTTGTGCGTCGGGTTTCAGAGAGAGTGTCTTTTGTTGTTTTTCACGATGCGGCAGCGGGGGGGTTTGTAAATACTTACACTTGTTGAATGAGGTACATCAACTGTACATGGTAGCGGTACTCATGCGTATGGAGCGGATCCGACTGGGCCCTTGGTCGGGGAACCATGTTGGATAATGGTGGTGGGGCGAGGGAGGTCGGAGGGGAGAGGGAGGCAAGTAATATAGATTGTGCGTGGGCGTTTGTGCTTAGCTAATGGCAGTGAAGCAGTGAATGGTGATTAAGGCGGGTAAGAGGTGAGATAGGGTCTGTCGAGTGGCTTGGCTGCGATGTGAATTGGCAGGGAAGGCGTGATGGGAGTCGTTTGTTAGGAAGGAGACGTCATCAGATGCTCTGAACAGTGTGGCAAGGCCTCAAACCAAGTCACTGATAGGTCCCAGAATCTTAGAGTCCTCTTTACTTTTGCTGTATCTGCCAGTTCCATGCTGCTCGGGTTCATGTTTGTTTGTATTGTGGGCTGCGTTTGTCTGATATGAGATAGCGGTGTCGGACTTTCTGTCTACTGACCCAATGACACTCTTCACAGGTGCTATTTTCTTGTCTGAATTAACAATATCAGCAAGTTGAGATTTGTCTTTCTAATAAGACAAAGACTTGCCACAAAGATCGATTCTATTGAGAATAGCTAAGTCCAATGGGCTTCTGATACCCATGAGATCTGAGCAGAATCTCTCAAGTCTTATTTCAGATTTCGAAAAATAAAAATTAACCGCGATACGCTGCCTTTTGCAGTAAATGTGTCCTTGGTTGCCTTAGGCCTGTGTGCATAGCTCAGGTCAAGTGACAACTGATTGCAACAACTACACCGAAAAAGACACAAGCTTCGGCATATCACCCACCGCAGGCACAGGCCCCGTATCGAGGTCTTCTACATAATCACAGCCCACTACCACAACCTTAATATCACATGAACCCCTGATCTGCTCGAGCTCTTCCTCAATCAGATAAGCCATCCTGCCCTCCACCATATCCCAGTCATGCTCCCAATCGTGCGGACCAACCCACTCAACAGTGAGCTTACGTAGCCCGCGAAGATGACCGAGGACACGCAGCGTGGCAAGAGCATCTTTACCAAGGTTGACACTCGGGCTTCGCCGGCCAAGAGCCGGATAGTAGATCACATCGTTGCATTCAAAATACACGCGAAGATTCGTCATAGCACCGACCTGTGCATCCGTCAGGCGGTAGTAGACAGCAAGTTGCATATCCCAATGATATCCATGAAACTCATTTAGTGCAAACGGCAGGAGCCTTGTCTCTGCATGGATTTGGCGGCAGGTCGTTAGTAGGGCTAAACGCCGTCTCCGGAGGTGAAAGTAAGTCGCGAAGTGAAGTTTTCGTCCGCGAGAGCGACACTTGTGACGGCGGGTGCAATTCCTTGTGTCGCATACGCGGATCTGTGTACCGCCGAGTACATGGCCGTAAATTAGTTCCCGCACGTTGGCAGGAAGACGGAGGAAACCTGAGTCTTGCTCGATTTCGATCATAGTGCTGGATTATGTAAGTAAGTGCATGCATACATGACAGATGGAAGCAAACACCACAAAAGTGCACGTACGCGGTGTCAGATTCATCGTCTTCATAAGAGTGGGCAGAATGCTCGTAGGCGCGTGGGAATGAACGCTTAGATAGGCGCCGCTTCAGCCGATTCAAAGGATCCATCGCTTAGGACTTGTAGAGAACATGGGGGCGAGGCTGTGGGGTAGGGTCCAATCGGCAGGCATAGTTTCAATGGAAAGTGAGTGTGAGGACTTGTGATGTTATGGAATAACAACAGGGATATTAATTCAGGGGCGGCTAAAAATAGGTTATCGCCATCTCGATAAGATACCGGGGAGGAGATGGGTCACGAGATCTGCTTTTCTTGATTGCATGCATGTTCCCTGTGGCAAGTGACATGTATAAGGATGGTAGTACTACGATTCTTTGTGTGGAAAATTTTGGAGTTAGGATTGAATGCCTATAAAAGTCCCTGGTGTCCGAAAAACAGAGGATACTAATGATACAGCAGGACGGCTGTTCTTGGCGTGGACAACGCGAACAGAGCGGGGATTATTTGATGCGAGGACATCCGAAAAAAGCAATGAGCTTTACAAGGCTGTTTAATTAGTAAGTATACTGCCACCTCGTTCACGTGCTATATGCTTTGTTTTAGTCCTTCTTTGAAATAGCCTTGAAGTCCCAGTTGTTCAAGTAACCGGCACCAATCTAGTTAAATGTCAGTATCACGCTCAGCAAGCATCTCTCACAAGAGCCCTTACGCAGAGATAGGTTGCAAAGCTAACCCAGCCAAGGTATGGCGCGAGCAGCCATCCACAGACGGGATCAACTTGTCCCCAAACATTGATAAGATAGGCGATCGTCCCACCAAGAGCCAGGATGTCAGCTGAAGCAGCAATAGGTTGACCAATGCCAAAGTAGAGAGGCGTCCACAGAAGGTTCAAGGCAAGCTGGATGGAATAGAGGGTAGCTCCGTGCTGCATGTTGGTAAGTTGGGCGGTCATATTTATGGTTCAATTGAGCGGTAACATACCTCGGCAAGAGCAACCGTGTTAGGGTTCATGGAGGATGTTCCAGTGGTGTATGCGCGGTAGGCCGTGTAGCCCATGGTTGCATACAATGCTGTCCAAACCGGGCCGAAGACATAGCCTGGCGGATGTAGAGGAGGTTGCTTCAAGGTACGATATGCTGTCTGAGACACACTTGCTATTTTCAATATTAGAGCTCTTCCCAATTGCACCAGCTTGGTGAAGGACTCACGACTAATGACAAAGCCAGTAGCTGTTCCGCAGACGACCGGCAGCAGGATGGACACTGCTGGGTTTTCAAAGACAAAGCTTGGGAGGGTGAGGGAGGGGATGTAGGTCGTCATGGCTGCGCTGGGGCTCGGCTAGGGGGGTGTGATCAACGTGTACCTGCGCAAAGTATGCAATGGCCCTGGGAAAAGGTGCCTGTGGAAAAGGAAAAGCCGGCTGCACTCCGCATCTCGTGATAACCTGGGCGTCGAGCATAAAGCGGGCCTGCCAATCATCAGCCTCGGCCCTCCACGAGAGCAACGCGTTCACGAGCCGGCCCACTTTCCGCGTAGCCGTGCGGCGCTAGCCCCGTCTCAGCCGCCCTCGGGCTTCTCCAGCCGCCGCGACCAACCTCACCCTTCCTTCTGTCATCTCCATCTCCGCCGGCGTCGTTCAGCCGGGAGTCACTTTAGCACATCGTGAGTGCACGAGCTTCTCGTCCTTTGCCTCCCCCCCAATTGTTCGTACCCCGTCATTCCTCTTGTACAGCTATCTCCATAGCTCCTACTGCTTTGTCCCCGTGGCCCTGCGCCTCGGCCTCCCTCCAGCCACCTCTCTGACCTTGTCTACGTGCGCCGCTGCTCGTGTGCGATCAATCGTGCCGGGTGTCTGTGGTAGCCATCCTCATCTTGTCACTCCTTACATGCCTCTTCTCCCTCGTTACTAGTCGCGCCCTTTTCTCACCGTCTTGTCTCTTATTTGTTCCCTCTCTGACCGAGCCATCATGGCAAACAGCTACCCAGCCCGATTGCCTGTCGAGCATCCGATATACCCCATCGCATTCTCCCGGCGAGATTGCGCGTCTAAGAGAGCAAAGACCACGCGTCTGGCGCTTATGGTTGGTTGACAGTGCTACCTGTCAACTGCCTGAATACCTCTATCCTTCCCCGAGGATTCTAGACACCCGTCGTCCCACGAAGCACCCCAAATCTAAGTAGCCGAAATAATGGATTCGTATACGTAGGTTCATGCCTGACCGTCGCGCGACGAGCAATGCTGACAATTGACAGCGCCACTCACGAGGAGGCCAGACCGCCTGCCGACACATACAGGCGTCGCTCACCAGGTAGGTTCTAGATTCCTGTTTGGGGTCAGCGCGCATCTCTCGGTTATCGTATCGTGGATCTGCACATCGCTACTCTTGTTGCGCGTTTGTCTTCGAACGCGATCGTTACACACTCCATGTTTCGCCTGATTGCGCGGTCCGAAGACGTGCAGCTGCTACTATAGAGTTCATCGCTCTGGGCGTCGCGTTGACTCATCTCCCAAGCTCAGGAACCTTCTGCACCATCTCCAAGAAACTTGGCTAACATGCATTCCAAAGGCTCTGGAGACCGCAGGACTGGCAGGCGGCGGTCGCGGTCCCCCCAGAATATCGACCGTTACCAACCCGATCGTGCCCGCGATTACGATGGACCCCGACGTGATGGAAATCGCCGCCGCTCCTCTCCTCCGCCAGTACAGGCCGGCATCGACAGATATGTGCCTGGGCAAGACAACTTCGCACCGACATTTACGACAAACCCGGTCCCGAACCCCATGCATCTCGAATATCAGGTTGGATTCAACTACTTCGCCGAGTGGTGGCGCGTTGAGCAACTCATGAAAGAGGAGAAAGAACGCGCTAAGAATGGCGGTCGTAAGCCCGGTCTCAAAGGCGAGCGCGAAGCCCGTGAGGAGCGCGGCAAAGAACGTGAGCAGATCCAAGCAGCCTACGACGAGTACAAGGAGAAGCTGCAGGTGCAGATGGCCAAGACATTCGTTGAAAAGCACAAGAATGAAGAATGGTTCAAGGAGCGATATGACCCAGAGTACGACTTGGCATTCAAGGAGAAGCTTCGCCAGTACCGCCATGGTATCTACGAGGACTGGGAGCGCCAGATTGACGATGGTTACTTTGATGAATTCACACTCGAGGGTATCTACAAGAATGACTCAAACGGAGCTGGCGGCATTGTTGAGAAGGAAGAGGGAGAAACAACAGCTGCTAATGAAGTCTTAGGTGTGGGCGACCTTCTCCCATGCAAAGGCGGCGAGATTCGCGACGAGACCGCTTTCCAACCAACGCTGCTCATCAAGACAATTGCGCCAACTGTCAACCGCGAGAAAGTCGAGGAGTTTTGCAAGGAGCACTTGGGAGAGGGCCCTGGTGGGTTTAAGTGGCTTAGCATGAGCGATCCAAACCCCCTTAAAAAGTGCCACCGCATCGGCTGGGTCATTCTCAATCCAAGCGACGAGCAGCCAATGATCATTGACGATCGTGGTGACGGACGTGATGTTGATGACGAAGAAGGCGCCATGGACGTGAAGCCCGAAGTTACTCAGGGGACACAGAGTACTGCGCACAAGGCTCTCGAAGCGCTCAACGGAAAAACAGTAAACGACGAGGTCAGGGGCAACTTCACCTGCCACGTTGGTATCCATGAGCCACCTGCCGCTCCACGCAAGAAAGCGCTCTGGGATCTCTTCTCTGCGCCCGAGAGAATCGAGCGTGATCTTGAACTTGCCGAGCGACTAGTCAGGAAGCTCGATTCTGAACTCAAGGCCGGTCACGAGGATCAGTTCTCGAATGTTGACGGCGTTAGTAAAATCGAGCAGCGGGTCGAGGACCTGCGCGAAAAGGGCTGGCTTCAGCCTCCTGCAAATGCACCGGCCCCCATGAAGAAGGAGCGAGACCCAGAAGAATTGGAAGAAGGTGAAGATGAAACAATGGAGGACGATGAGGGCACCTTTGACGATGAAGTTGATGACGAGGAGCTCTTGGTCAAGAAGAAGAAGTTGGATCTGCTGATTGAATACCTGCGCCGGGTGTACAACTTCTGCTTCTTCTGCGTCTTTGAGAGCGACTCTGTCCATGAGTTGATTCGCAAGTGCGCTGGAGGACATCTTCGCCGGCCACGTGCTAGTCTTACTACGGCTGCAAAGGCGACGGCAAAGGCCACAGCTTCCGGAGAACCGTTCCCTTACAGGAAACAAGAAGCGTCAGGCGAGGCTGAGAACGGAGAGAGTGGAAGTCCAGTACAAGAGCGCAAACCTATGCGTTTGAGCACCAAGAACCAACAGCAACTGCAGCGGGCTTTCAACTGGGTCAAGACATATGAAGAAAAGCTCCTTCAGCTGCTTGAGCCTGAAAACGTTGACATTCGCAAGCTGGGCGGCAAGCCGCTGGATGAAGCGATAGAAGATGAGCTTGCTCGATATGTGAAGCAAGAAGACGAATCTAAGTGGCGATGCAAAGTTCCAGAGTGCACCAAGCTATTCAAGGGCGAACATTTCTGGCGCAAGCACATTGAGAAGCGTCATCCTGAGTGGCTTGAGCAACTACAGAAGGACGTAAGTACTTGTGGGGATTATCCTAACGGTTGGATTTTGCTAATTCGAATACAGCTGCGCCTTGTGAATAGCTATGTTCTCGATCCTGCACACATTGCGCCGTCGCGCAGCGATGCCAATAGCAACGGCCACTTCCCAATGGGTAACCATGTTCAGGCGACTGGAACTCCGCGAGGATTCAACCTGGCCAACATGAGCATGGCGATGGCGGGAGGCAATGGAATGCAGAATGGAATGCACATGGGCGGCATGTTCAATCCTGCCATGGGCGGCACCTGGGACCCTGCTGCTGCTCATGATGACCGTGCAGGACCTATGCGACGGGGCGGCCATCGCTTCAACAACCGTACAGGGCCTTACGACCGACAGGCTCGTGATGGACGTAGTCGACCGGCTGTTAACGGCGGCCGTCTGACACCTCCACGCGGTACGCGACCCGGACCTCAACGCTACGGCGAAGGTGGACCTGGACCTGTACAGTCTGTGCAAGGTCGATCTATTAAGAGTTACGAGGACCTAGATGCGGTTGGCGGAGGCGGCGGCGGAGAGCTCAATTACTAAGCTCTGTAATTAGTGTGGGGTCCCTGCAGCCACGGTCACGGTGTAAGATGGTAACAGGGTCGGCGTTGACAAGGCTGCTTTTTTCTCTCTCTCTGTTATCCCTGATTGAAGGCTTCCCCAGATTGCCTTGATAGTTTGCTTGGGAAGGATAGGTACTGGGCGGTGTCTTGAGAATGTTTCATCATTGACTGTGGTCTGGGCTTGTTTAGGCCCATGGGGGGATTGTGTATGTACGTCTAAGTAAATAAGCCCAAATCCAGATTGATAGCCACAACAACCGGTTGGCAGGTGCAGAGTCATTGTAGGTAAGCAAGTTTTCAGGGGGCATCGTCATATGAGCACTAGAGGTGCGAAGAAAGCTGCAATGTGACCAGGTTGGGCATCAGCCATGGGGTGGAGCCAACACCCGCCAGGAACCGAGACAGATGCAATGACTGGGCCAATGGGCAGGACATGTGCAATATCAGTTTTTGTTGCATGCACAAGGCTATCCTCGCCGCCAAGGGAGAGCTTTTGGCAGGCTAAGCGATGCGGCGGTTGTGATTGATGAGATGGTGGAAGCCAGTGAGATCAGACTCGGGCCGGCCAGGCGTAAAAGGTGACAAGACAAAGCCGCCCCCTATGCAGCGTCAGCATGAGCGAGGGGAATCCATCCTGTTGTAAGATAAGGGACGGGGAGTGGTAAGCAGAGCAGGAGGGAAATGAAGTTGTGCACGCGGCCAAGGCGCAGAGATGCCGTGCCATCCTAGAGCAGCGTCGTGGATCCTGACGGGCCCATACGTAACCGGGATGGTGGGCGGGGATTGCGTCACTCAGCCACAGATGAGTGCGCCGCCGACCTTCGCTGCAGTTCCGTCAAAGCCCTTTTGAAGGGCAACAACGGGCGGTGCAGGCGGTGCAGGCGGTGCAGGCCCCATTCCGCCTGCTGGCCTCCGTTGCTGTGCCCACATCTCCACACTTGCACCAGCCTCAGACGCAGCCACAAGCACAGCGACGTGCTATTCCGGGCGTCATAAACACGCGTCGATCCCCCCCCCCGCCAGATCGCTTCAGGCTACCTTTTTGCATGCGCATTTTTATACCGTGTCGCCCTTTGCTCGCGTCGAAGCTCCTTAGCCCGGGTCGGCCTTACCCCTACAGTGGGTGGTGGTACTACTATTAATTCAGGCACGCCCACCCATTCCAACCCCCCACCTACCATTCAGCTCAGCGGCGCTACCCAGCCCATCACCATGAGTCCCCAGACTACCGCAAGCCACCTCACTGAGCCGGACCGGCCAGCCCACCCAACCCGCAATGACACCAGCTACTCCAAGTTTTCCGTCTTGTCCGTGCCGCCTGAGGGTTCCATCTTGACCGGCAAGCAGGAGCACTGTACGCCCTCCTCTTCCAGGCACATAATACCCAAAGTCACTAAACAAACATGCAGACCTCAAGCGTGAACTCATATCGAGACAGACAAAGTACGAAATATCCGAGCTTTCCTCTCCTACGGCTTTGAGGCGCTTTGGCGCACCCTTTCGCTCGGATGCAGGCGAAGTTGCGCCCGAAGATTCTGAACTGCCCCTCCTCCGCTACATTTTTGTCAACCATGTGCGAAATTTCCCCTTCTTGGACAAAGCCAAGGAAAAGGAGTTCTGGCAGGACAAACTTCAAGTCGTACGTTGCATGAGGCCAGAACCCGTGGACAGGGAGCTGACAACAGTGCCGCCCTAGTTTTTGGAATCGTTCGCGAGCAAAGACATTTCGTCTTCAGAGGACCGCCTCGAGGAGACCAAGCGAAGGAAACTGGCACTCAAGGCCGAGAAGTTGGTCGAGCTCATGATGGTCTCCGGTATTCCGACCGCGTCGGGCTACGAGGAGAGAATTCGCTTTGCAGAAATGGAAATCGTCGACCGACAAGCTGACGAAAAGGGTCTCACGATGAATGCGCCGAGCGGTCATTCTATTAATGGCTGGGATGTAAACGTTGCGGGCGTCAGGACAACATCGGTGAAGAGACACCTTCGATATCATACACATGCAGTAAGTCAATGTCTGCGCATAATGGCACAAGTCTAACATAAGAACTCTAGGAGTACATTATACGTGTCAGACAAGGACATGGCCAAGATATTTACATTGGTCGTCGATATGCCGATTTCGTTCAATTACACAAGCGGATACGCCTTGAGCTCCCCGGCAAGGTTCTCGCTCCGCTACCCCGGAAGAATGCCAAAGATGGAATCCTACAATCAAATGCCGATGACGACGAAGTTAGTTCCATCTCCTCGGAATCTACTCAAGGACCGCCTCCTATCGAATCCAATGAGAGCAGCGGTGGTGGTGGTGGTGGTGGTCTTAGGAGCTACATTTTTGGTGGCGGACACAAGAAAAATGCATCGCAAAGCTCACTAGGAAAGCGTTCACCACGGCCTTCAGGGGAGTTTTCTGGATACAAACCCCCTCGCAAACTGTACCGAGAAGAGCAGCGTGTTTCCCTTCGTGCGTTCTTGCGATCATTCTTGCACAATGAGCGGATTGCACACTCAAATGCCATGGCTGAGTTTCTCACACGCGACCCTATAGAAATCAATGAAGAAGAAATGGAGGACATTCAGAGACGAGAAGAAATGGACCAAAGGCGCATAGAAGAGCAAAAGCAATTTTACGAAGTCGCACGACAACGAGCAGCAGAGCTCGATATTCATATGGAGAAGTTCAGACGAGAGATAGTAGAGAGCAATGGACTTTCTCATCTGTTTCAGGAGATCAGGGTTAAAAACAGTATCAGGGAACTCAAACCGGAGTATCAAAAGTTTGCCGAGTGGCTACGGATAGAAGTTGCTGCCACTCTCTACCACTTGTTCTTGGCAGAAGACAATTCCCCGGAGCTTTTTGCCCAGGCGAAACGCATACATTCTTTAGTGCCATACGGCGTTCTAAAAAACGTCATCAGGATTGCCAACCCGGCAGCCGTCATGAGCGGAGTTTTGGATCTTTTCCTTGCACAGCCCTTCGGCGCTCGATCGCTTTTGCAGCGTATATTTGGCATGGCTATCAACGATGGCGTTAACTCTGTGCAAAAGACCATCACCATCCTCGCATCAACAAGGATCAAGGACGATGTGCTCTGCGACAAGATTAAAGCATACGTGCAAGCTGATGAGGGTGTAAAGGATATTATCCGTCAGGAGGCTGCGAGCGAGAATGTGGATGTTGTGGTCACCATATTGCGATCAGAGTACTTTCAACCAGAGCTGAGCCCGCAGCAGGTCGAGAAGGTATTCAATGCTTATGTTGCCTGGAACAACGCAGTCGAAAATGTGAGATCGAGACGGCTTAGTCGAACAGCTAGCCGGCGAAGCACTACCAGCACATCAACTAACGCGACCGATCAGGTCGAAAAAGAAATGCGCTCAGGCGCAGAGCTCTTCGCTCACCTTAAGCAATACCTGAAGCTCTGCTTACGTCAAAGAGATAAGCTTATGATGCTTCAAATCATCGAGGAGGTAAGCTTGTCTAAAACTAAGATTACACTAACAATGACTGATGGATTATAGCCGACAACACTGCAACTATTCCGGGATTTGTTCACCATCTTTTATGAACCCTTGGTTCGCGTCTACAAGTCTGCGAACGTCTACAACAGTATTACTGACTTTGCCCTTTTCGCCGATGACACTATCAAGACGATTGAAGCATGCCAACGACAGGAAGTCTCAGCTGACCCCAACCAAACCGTTCAAGCGTTTATCGATTTGTGCGCCCGTCATGAGGACAATTTCTACAAGTTCGTTCACGAAGTGCACAAGCACGACAACGGTCTTTTTGACCAACTTATGGGCTGGCTGGAGGGCATCTTGGACTTCTTGCGCCATGGTCCTGGAAGTGGTGGTAAGCTCGACATGAATGCACTCTTCCGGGGCGCTATAGACTCGAACTTGATCGACAAGGAAAAGGCAATTAGCGAGATCAATAGTTTGATCAAGTGGCAAATGGCCAGGAAGAAGTGGCACTCGGACAAGACGAGGCAGAAGATGGCGAGCGGGGACGAGCCTGATCCACTGATTGGCGGTATTGCTGGCTTCAAGTCTAGCGACTTTGGCCTCAACGCGGTTTGTTCTCACCAACCCATGAAATTCGCGCTTGCGTACTAACACTGTTGCAGATGGATCTCCAAGACCTTGAACTTGATGACAACGGCAGCGATTCAACCGATTCGGAAGACATGGATGATGCAGACGTTGCAGACCCGATTGAAGCTGAGCGCAAGAGTAGAGCCAAAGCTGCGGACCGGTTACGCAGGAAGGCAGGCGAGCCTGAGAAGCCGCATATCGAAGAGCTATACAAGCTCAACGATAGTTTCAACAGCATGCTTCGAAGCGTACTTGCGTCCTGAGCCGATTACAACCTCGTCCGGAGATATGTGGATAATCTTTACTCTCTCCCTGTCCTTCTGAATGGTATTACTTTATAGAATTCTATTATGCAAGAAATATATTTTAATGAAACAATGAACACATGTCCTCATCGCTGCACACGGACTCGATGCTCACTCGGATGATGGCGCAGTGCACCGCCACTTAATCTAGGAACGAGCCTGCCCAATGCACGTTAGCGCGGCTGCACCGCGTGGAGCTAGTGATCAGTCGCATAGCTGTCCTTTAGTGCCAGCCGAAGTGTCGCAACATCCACGCGTTGAATTGCTTACCCTTTTCTCTTTTCTGTACAATGATCTGGCGACTCCGGCACAGGCAGTGCTGATCTTCGTTCTTTTTCCCTTTTTTAAACCACTCGGCAACGTCAATTGCCCCTGCATCCTCGAGTCAACTCAGCCGACCGTTTAACGCACGGCTACTCCCTGGATACTAAGACGACACTGAGTAGGACCCTTTCACCCCACCACCTCGGCTGTTGTCTTGCTTTCTCTCTGAGGGTGTCGCAACCTCGACCTTGGATCCATTGTCCGGAACATTTACAGTAAAAACTATCCTGCAGTGGTAGCCCACCATCATGCCCGCCAAATCGCGATTCACGAGGCTAGACGCCTTTACCAAAACGGTCGAAGATGCGCGCGTTCGTACAACCTCTGGAGGAATCGTCACAATCGTGAGCCTGTTGGTTATCTTCTGGTTAACGTGGGGCGAATGGGCCGACTATAGGAGAGTGACTGTTAGGCCCGAATTAGTCGTAGACAAGGGACGAGGCGAGCGCATGGAAATCGCGTTGAACATATCGTTCCCGCGAGTACCATGCGAACTGATTACGCTAGACGTCATGGATGTCTCTGGAGAACTACAGATGGGTGTAACACACGGTATCAACAAGGTTCGATTGGGCCCGGAGAGAGAGGGTAGCAAGGCCATTGAAATCAAGGCCCTAGATCTGTAAGTGTACTTGGAGTTCTATCTCTGAAGTGGGGCTACATACAGAGAGGGGCAAAGCATACTAACCACGCTTCTAGGCATGCCGATGAAGCCTCCCACCTTGCCCCTGATTACTGCGGTGAATGTTTTGGCGCACCCGCCCCTGCCAACGCGAAGAAGCCCGGTTGCTGCAACACCTGCGACGAAGTGCGTGACGCCTATGCTTCCATATCATGGTCCTTCGGTCGTGGAGAGGGTGTCGAACAATGCGAGCGGGAGCACTACGCAGAGCATCTTGACGAGCAGCGCCAGGAAGGATGCCGTCTCGAAGGTAGCATCCGTGTCAACAAGGTCGTTGGAAACTTCCATATCGCTCCCGGAAAGTCGTTCTCCAACGGCAACATGCACGTGCATGATCTGGAAAACTACTTCAAAGACGAATATGCGCATACTTTCACGCACAAGATCCACCAGCTCCGATTCGGTCCTCAGCTGAGCGATGTAGTTGTTCAGGGTATACAAGATAAGCACCGAGGTTCCGGCCCTGGTAGCTGGTCGAATCACCACATCAACCCCCTTGACAACACCGAGCAGCATACTGACGAAAAGGCTTTCAACTTCATGTACTTTATCAAGGTTGTCTCGACAGCTTATCTGCCCCTTGGCTGGGAGGACGCTGCTCCTCGCCTCACCAAGCATGATGAACTCCTCGGCTCTACCATCGATGCTTCGCACAAGGGTAGCATTGAGACACATCAGTACTCTGTAACGAGCCATAAGCGAAACCTGAAGGGTGGCAATGATGAACAGGATGGACACAAGGAAAGGATTCACGCTCGTGGTGGTATTCCAGGTGTCTTCTTCTCTTACGTAAGTCATACCTTGTTCTTCAATATACAGGTGAGACACGGCTGCTAACCCCTGAATAGGATATCTCACCCATGAAAGTCATCAACCGCGAAGTCCGTGAAAAGACCTTCTCTGGCTTTCTTGTCGGCCTTTGCGCCGTGATTGGTGGTACACTTACTGTTGCTGCTGCTGTTGACCGCGCCCTATACGAGGGTGTGAACAGGATCAAGAAGATTCATTCCCAGTAGTCATAAAACTATCGTGAAACCATGAGAGAAGCGCAGGACAGATGCCATGTCTTGCTGCTTTCATGTAGGGATATTTTTGCGGAGTTCTGGAGTTTGCATTGCTGGTCTAAAGCGAGTTAGATTCGTAGACTGAGATGAAGTCTGTGGGGGGCTAGGTGTGGGCAGAGGTGTAGGAGGATAGAAATTTTCCGGTTCAGGGAACGAACAACTTTTGTATTATTTAGGTTAGGCAATCAAAGAAGAATTCTACGTATCAATATGCATCGCTCGCTGAGTCTGGTAGATGAGAAAATGTCCGTTCGTTTACATGGCAGCGCCATTTGCGGATGTTGCATAGTGGCGACTGTAGAACTGCCTACAATTCAAACGCAGAAAGACAACAACTGTGGAATGTGAGCCTTCATGTTGGGTACCTTGCTTCAAGAGTGAAACGGAGAGTCGGTGGTTTCGCGCCATTGTTTGCAGATAGTTTATTGGTTTGGCTGGCGTAGACGTGTCTAGGCTGCTACCAATTGTCTCAGAAAGAAGGCTGCGATATAAAGTGCGCATTATAGCTTTGATGATTGAGCCTTCCAGATTTACAAATATCAGAGAACTACTGCGTATCCAATATCATATGTTACATATTTGTAGTGAAGAATGAGAGAGTGTGAAGATGTAGGAGTACCAAGGTGTCGTTCGACGTCGGAAGAGTCATTGGCGTTGACCAATGAGAAGTGTCTTAGGATGACATCGTGGCTTGGCGGCGCACGGCCAGTCAGCCTTTATATACGGCTCCATCATCAGTCAACTTGCTTACACACCTCCACATCTCTCTCACACTCGCCCAAACCCACTGGAATCATTTCAGCAGCCATGAACGACCAGCCCCGAGGACGAGGACGTGGCCGTGGCCGCGGCCGTGGCAACTGGAGTGTCTCTTTTACACCACAGAACAACGATGGCGATCAGATGATGGTTGATGGCGACTCCTCGCGTGGACGAGGTCGAGGCCGAGGACGTGGGAGAGGTTTTAGAGGAGGCCAAAATCACTTCCAACACGACAACCGCTCACGAGAGCCACCTATCGATATCGAAAAAGTCAAGTCAAACCCATCCTACCCACTTATGGAAGGTTTTCTCGGGCGCCGTTACGATGCAGCCAACAAGCTACTCAATCTCTCCGCCATTGCCAGCGACCAGGAAATCCTCCAATCCGGCGTATTCGCCACAGAAGGAGCCCAAAAGAAGTTTTTCCCTGCCCTTATGATTGTTTGCGACGCCATCCTCGAGACTCAGGAAGCAAAAGAGCAAGCGATCCACAGCGTTACAATGTCTGGCAACAATCTTCAAAATACGCACGCTGTTTACCAACTCTGTAATCACTTTCGCCACATTCAGAACCTTGACTTGAGCAACAACGCTTTTGCGACGCTGGACGCGCTCAAGCCATGGAAAGGCCGTTTCAGAAACGTCGAACATCTCATCATCGATTCATTTCCCTCGTCAAACTGGGAAGACGAGATCATCTCGTGGTTTCCCAAACTCAAGATTCTGAACGGCAAACAAGTGCGTCCCGGCGTGGCGCCAGGGGCAAATGCACAGCCACAGCAAATACCCCAATCCAACACCCCAGTACCCGCAGCCGCAACAATGGATCCAGAGCAGCAGAGAAAAGAAGAAATGATTCTTTACGTTCAGCGCGAAACCAATCTCACACGCGACTACGCAATTCAGTGTCTGGAAGCGGGCCAGTGGAACCTCGAGCAAGCAGGTGCTTTATTCGCTCAAAGTCGCGATTCTCTACCACCGGAGGCTTACAACTAAGGATCGTCTACCCAAAAGCATGAACGCCATCGACATGTGCTTCTCCTGTGGGCCTAGGAACACGATCATGTGCTCCACTTGAGGTTGTTGAGTGGAAGAGAGCTCGTCCAATAGGGCACGTCGTAAACATTACAAGAACGACTGCCTGTATATGACGATCGGGACCCAAAAAAAGAGGAGGACCCCTACACTATTGCTGTATCAAGACCAAACCACGCGAACTCGAAATCCTACACTTCTTCTCATCCACACGTGTACCAGTAGTCTTTCAGCACATATGGCCTTCCTCACCACTACATACAAAACACGCTATGGAGCTTCGACTTCTTACCCAGCACATACATACAGTACCACCCACCTCTTCCCTCCCACCCACGAAATCCACCAGCGACATCTCTACTATTGGATACCGCCTTGTCTACCCTCCACACCCATCCACTACGAAAGCGCAGAGCGCTCTTTCTTCTTCTTCTTCTTCTTCTTCAACAAACTATCTTTCTTGTACCTGAAGTCTAAATAGCACACGCTCAGCAGAGCTTAGAGCATAGCATGGCGTCCCTTTTTGTTCCAATTCTTTTGCTGTCATTTGGACAAAATGTTGTCAAGCGAGCAGGAGATAGGGTATTGGGAATAGTCATGCAGGTAGATCATTCCGGGATGAAGGGAATTCAAGGGTTATGTAGGGATAAGGAAGGATGGCGAGGGATGTGAAGGGCAGAATACCTATGTAGATGGGGGAAGAAATGAAAACTCGTGTATGATAGAGCATTTTGGTCTTCTCAATATTTCACTAATATCTATCGTGATGCGCTCAGCAACTTACAAAAGCACTTCATACATACCATGTCTTCACTCACAGCAAAAAAGATACACAAAAAGCCTAAACAGACAAGAATCTTGCTTCAGGCCCCCAAGCCGAGCAACCATGCAATTCATTCATCTCATATGCTCTACCAAAAACATTTTGTCGAAGAATTAGAAAGATATTCGTTACATACAGTCAGTTTTAAACAACCGAAAAAAAGAATAAATCGCTCAACTAATGACTCTTCCTCTGCACATTAGCCAACGCACTGTTGAGCGCAGCCGTAACATCCACATGGAATAACGGCCTATTCAGTCCCTGCACCACCGCTACCCGTCCTCTGTGCCTTGTCCCCTGACCAACTTCATATGCCTTGCTGTCCTCAAGCTGCTTGTTGAAGCTTCCAGTCTCCGAGGTAGCAGAATCGGAGATATCTGCTGCTCTGGCTCCGTCACTACCGCCGCTGCCACCGTGCGCGGCTTCAACATCTTGAGTACGGATCTGGGATAATGTGCGTTGAGCAAGCAGGTTCTGGCGGGCTTCAGCCTGTGCGGCGGCAGAGTCCGAGCCGCCGATTTCTGCGACACTGAAGATGGGTTTCCAGCGGTGGGCGATGCCATTTTCGGGGAGGTCGGGAGTGTAGTAGCCGAAGCCTGCGGCGGCGAGGGAGCGCTTGGTCCAGCGGTTGTTGATGTTGCAGAAGTGCCAGTCGACTGTGTCGGGGGCGGCGTATTTGTCAAGCTGGTTGCGGACGTCGATTAGGTTTTGGATTGCAGTGAGGTCGACGTTGTTGACCGAAGAGAAGTCGAGGATGATGGCTTTGAGAGTCGGTCGGTTGTCCTCCACGGCAGTGTCCTTGCCGCGTCGTGGGCCAGGGTCGTTCCATGGACGATCACCCAGTGTGCCGTAGGTTGCCTGATTGGTACGGCGGGTTTTGGCGAATATGGTGTCAGTGAGCTGATCGAGGTAATGGTTTGCATTAGGGTAGTTGAAGCCTTCGCTAAAACGGTAGATGAAAATACCCGGGTATGGGTCCTCCAGTTCGATGGTAGGGTTGGACCCATCCCTGTGGTCGATAGGAAGGAAAACTTCGCGGATGGAATGCTCTCCCTCAAGTGGCTTCTGTCTTGAGTTGGGTGATCTCTTGTCGTCATCCGTTGGGTCAAGAATATGGTCTCCAACGACGGAGTGAATCTTGGCTCGTCCCATGAAGCGTCCCCTGGCTTTGAATAGACGGAAGGCGAACATGCCAGCAGATACAGACACAGTAACATAGATACCATTTTCAATACTGGAGAAAATGGTAACTATCACGCCAATGAAGAAGATAAAAACTTCAAGTGGAGAGATTCTCCAGAACTGATACACTGTGTTCGGTGGCGTAATCAAGTCGAGTACAGCATGAATAATCACTGCTGCTAATGATGCGTTCGGGATGTACCAGAACATGGCAGGGAGTGCGTAAATGGCGAGCAACACTACCAGAGCGGTAATTACACCTGCGAAAGGAGTGCGGACTCCAGCTTTGGACTTGATAGCAGTACGGGAGAAAGAACCGGTTGCAGGATAAGCTCCAAGAAAGGGACCTAGGCAGTTGGATACGCCTATGGCCACCAGCTCTTGGGAAGGGTTGATAACGTAGTTGTTCACTCTGCCAAAAGACTTGGCGATAGAGATGTGTTCAATGAGAAGCACAATAACTGTGGATGGTAGTTCTGTGGCAAAAGACTTGATGATCGGAATCGTAACCTTTGGTACGCGAGCGTGTTGGAAACCTCGGGGAACCGTTCCTAGTGTGGAAACAATGGGTTTGGTTCCGTTAGCCCTGTGCGACCGGTTTGCCAGATAGCTGAACAGAATGTACAGCAGAATGACAAACACAGTGCGAAGCGTGTTCAAAAAGAAGAACACCCTAGCTTTTGCTGGGAAACGTTTTGCAAGCTGGCCACAGGCGAATCGGATAGCATACAAGAGGAAGAGACATGTAAGACCGAAAGCTGCATTGAGATCAGTGCGTCCAAGATGCTTCAGAGAGTTGATAATGACTTTGTATGTGGCCTCCCTCGTAGAAAAGCCTTTGATTCCCATCATGGTCGGGAACTGTCCAGCAGCAATGCTGATGGCAGAACCAGTCATGAAGGCTGAGATTGCAGGTAGAGAAATGAGGTCGACAATCCAGCCTAGCCTTATGAGACCGAGAAAGAGGACAATTGAGCCGGCAATAATGGCCAATGCAGATGCGATCATGTCTCGTGAGATATCTTGGCCAGCCAGTTTCTTTTCTGCCGATAGCACAACACCGCCCGTCACTGTAGAAAGGACAGCGACAGGCCCGATGGTAATGTCCTTGGAGGTAGCGAAGAACCAGTAGATGAGCACGCCCATGAAGGAGGAATACAGTCCGAACTCGACGGGGAGCTCAGCGAGCTTTGCGTAGGCCATGCCCTGAGGCACGACAACTGCACCAACGGTGATGCCTAGAACATGTGAGCATTGCGACGGTAAGGATCTTGTGTATTGACATACCAGCAACAAGATCCCCGATTAACCATTGCATATTGTAGTGAGTTATCCAATGAACAAAAGGGAATAAGCTGTACACGTATTCACCGAATTCCCGAGCGCTGGGAACAACCTCCTGAAGCCATTCCCGCGCTGTTGGCTCTTCCTCAACATAGATGTCGGCAGAGTCGACAGTAAACACACTCTCGCCTCGTGTGACACGGTCCGAGCCGGTCTCGTTCCGGTAATGGAGATCGATACCCAAGACCTTTGCCAGGCCTTGGCCAACTTTGTTGGCTGTTGAAGCCATCGTTGATTGGACGTTACTCCAACTTGAACGTGGATTTGTGTACCGGGTCAGCCTTGGAATGCCAAGTGCTTGAGGTCCAGTACCAGGGAGTTGGACAAGACCAAGAAGGGTTCAAACAGGTGCGACAAGAATATGTCGAAGGCTAGTCGGAAGCTTGTCTCTTTAAGACGGCGGGGGGAGGTCGAAAGTGTGGGATGGTAATGATTTGGTGCTGATCCTAAATGCCGCAGCTGAAGCGAAGCTTCCCAAGGGCTGCTTGCAAACGTAGATGGCGTCCGAAGATGGTGGGTGTGAGTAGGACCGAGGCTGTGACAGCGTCTCGATATTACTCTAGTTGCTGTGCTGATTGCGTGATCGCTTTGACCACCAAACAAGCTATCCAAATATGTAAATAGTGGTGGAGCTTGTCGAATTACGCGACCGGCAAATACTCAGTCTACGGGATGCAAGGGCAATGAGGGCACTCCGAGGACCGGAAGTACATGAGGCTGGGAGAGTAATATCTTTACGCAAAACCCGCATGGGTAAAAGTTTGAGACAAGTGACAGCATGGCTGAACATGCCGACCATGTGGCCACAGATTGTAAGCAACAGTGACGCCTTTCGCCGCATTTCCGGCTTCAAAATGGGTCCAGGTCCGCAAGGGTGTGCGGGCGTGACGGCAGGGATGGTGGGTGAAGGATGTGATAGTTGGACCTGGCTCGCACTAGTACCCAATAAAAGCGGATAGGGCCCGTATTGCGTGCTCGGAAGCAGAGATGTCGACTTCAGCGTGGGACCGTTGCCAAAGAACCTTATTTGCATAGTACACGGTGTGCTAGAGCTTGTGCGCAATGGCAAGCTGAAAATTTCAAAGCATCGACTACCGTGTCTTCAAGCCGTCTGCTTTTCCGCGGATGTAGTATGAGGTTTGCTCCACTGCAAGCTGCGCAGGGCTGCTGGACTCTATGGAGCAGACTGGACTTGATAATGACGCAAAAAGTAGCCCGAAATCGTTAGGATGGTGATCCCCATCTTGAGCGTGCTCTTTGCCCAGCATGGCGTTCATGTTGTTGCGATATTCCAGCTGACGTCACATCGTGTGCGAAGTCGGTACCACGGCATCGTTGAGACGGCGCTTGAAGTCCCAACGGGAACTTGCATCCATTCCAGGGCAAAAGCTGTCAGGAACAATATGCACTATTATGGTAGACTGGGGCCATGTCTAGTGTGGACAAAGAGTGCGTAAGTTTGTGGGTTCAATTAAGGTTTCTTCGGAGGATTGGAATGAATGGCAGCCGCCCGTGGGGGACTTTGCTTGTGACTTGAGCGCACGGACTCAGTTGAATGTGGGGGTGCCTTTTTTCAGGGCAGAGAGACACATGGGATGCATGCTGCTAATTTCCAGACAAATATGTGCCAACACAATGGCATTTTGATCCTTCATGTGCATTCCACTGTTGGTGTATTGAGTATGCATGCCTCGGCTGAGAATCACATGGCTTCTTCCTCTGGCCCAGAGTTCCAAAACAACGACTAAAGACATGCCCAAGTCTACGCAGGTGGAGTACAAGTTCTCTTCACACCCACTATATCTCTTCTTTTTAAGAAACCACGAGAGAATCAGGGCATGGCAATCTCAAACAAGTCCATAGCCATGGACTCCGCGTCATTGGGGCGAACAGATCTGCAAGCGGGCAATCTCTGCTCTAATTATGGGGCCTTTCCGCTGCCTAGCTCACGATGCCTGGAAGAAGATGGATGTCTTTCCACTTTCCCCACAGAAACCTCGGAGGGAAATCGCCGGAACCGCTGATTCCTTCATGTTACGCATATAGTTTTAGCGGGGCAGCATAACACATATGCTATGCTCGCTAGAACTTTGCTTCATGTAGGCGAACTTGATGAGACCGCCTTTGACCACTACTACATGTGAACAGGGCATCACGTGATATCATTTGGACATCGGAACTCAGCAACAGAACAAGGAATGTAGCCTTTTATTTGGCAATAAAAATAATACAGGCAAATACTCCATACTTGGAGCACGGTTCCATACGCCATCCATAGTTTTTTCCCTATATGAGCCTAACTCAAACCTAACCCCTCTTCCTCGCCTTCTTCTCCCTCTCATACGCATTCTTCTCTCTCCCCTCCTCACCCTGAATCTCCGCCACAAGCCTCCTGTACTTAGTCTCATACGCCCGATCCTTCTCCTTCTTCTCCTTGAGACTCTCTCTCGCAATGAAGTTGGCATCCTTGCGCAACTCGCGCATCGCACCTTTCCTCTCGCGCTTGTACTCCTTCTGCAGCTTCTTGGCGTCTGAGCGCTCCTTGTCAGGGTCGTAGTGGCGGTTGGGATCGAAGGATTCTTCAAATTTGGGAATGTTGGATTTGATGGGGAGAGGTCGGTGGTTGTGGAGGAGGAGAGGACGGCGTTTAGAACGTGCGAGGGAGATACGGGCTTGTAGGTTTTGCAGGGTGGAGGTTTGCTTGGCTGACTTGAGGGGGCCAAGGAGGGGTGTGAAGACTTCGACGAATGAGGCTGAGGTGCTCCAGAGTTCGGCGGCTGTAATGATGTTCTTGCTGTGTGCCGTGAGAAGCGCTGCTGTAGCGTGCTCTGAGGCCAGACAGAGACCAGTGTAGCGGATGAACTCAGGAATGTATCGCTTTGATAGCCTTTGGTAGTGGAGACATTGTGCGCCGATAAAAGCGCCAGTAGCAACGTCTTTGGTCGAGGCTGGCGAGGTAAGACCCATCCAGCGTGCCATCAGGGTTATGGCAGGCGTAACGACTTGATGGAAGTGATCAGAGGTAGGAAAGATGGATCCTATCGCTGATAGGACAGCGAGATCTCCAGGCGTAGGATCATTCGAGATCTGCAATTGCTTCAAGTGTTGTCGAAACTTGGTCGCAATCTGAACAGGGTATGAGCGCGACATGGAGTGAACATGTCGAATGATGGACTCGATGACTGCCAATGGAGCGGCTAGAGTCTCGTTCGCAAGGTACGAGACATGGTCAATGAGTGCGCAAGCAAAATCAGCAAGTTTGTTCTTATTGTCCGCATGAAGACCGGCATGGTAAAGCGCACGTATCCTTTGGATCACAGTCGAAGTGTCGTTGTGGGCAACTCCCTTGAAGACCTTCAACAACTCTTCGTGTGACCGAGGGCATGCATACGTAAATGCCAGCTTCGATGAAGGCTCGGTACTCAGAGTAAGCACGCCGTTGACAGCCTTTGGTTGCTCCTTGCGCTCTGGCATGACGTCCTTGAGGAAATCAGCGTCTTCGTCGTCCATGGCCATGGTGTCGTCGATAGCGGAGCCAGCATCAGACTCTTCGTCGGAAATGTCAGCCTCGGAATCGGTAGCGACGAGATCATCGTCCATGATGAAGTCATCCTCGTCTTCCACACCCTCTGGTCGGAGCTGACCCGGAACTTTTAACCCAAATTCGGCAGCGTCGTCCAGAAGGCTATCCTCATCCTCCTCGGGCTCATCGGCGCCGTTCTTGCGTGGCTCCTCGTCATCACTGATCGCTTCTCCACGCATCCTCTTCATGCGCTTTTGCTCGAGCTCCTTCAGTCGGTCAGCCTCCTCCTTGGCCTTTTCCTCCTCTGTCTTTGTCCGCTCTGTCGGCTTTGCACGCTGATCCTGCAGCAATTGGCGCACTCTGGTATCGTACTCCCTATCCTTGTCCTGTTGCGTAGTTCCAGCAAGTAGTGCCGCACGATCGGCGTTCATTCCAAAGTCGTCAAGCTGCGAACCTTTGGGTGCTTCAGGTTCCGGCTTCTTGTTGATGTGTCCTCGCAGCGCAGTCAGAACATCGTTGAGATCCTTGTCGAGCTCATCTCTCAGTTCATCGTCGTCCTCCTTTTGTGCCTGACGTTCGTACTTGTGCTGCTTCGACTTGGCTATGACCTCCTTCATGACCTCCTGCTTGCTCTTCTTCCTCTCCGGCTGCTCCTCTGCAGGGACATCGCCTTCAGCCTCGCCATCCACATCGTCTCTTCGCCTCTTCTTTTTCAGGAAACCATCCTCGTCGTCGCTTGACCCAGCGATACTAGCTGCGTCGTAGTCTTCCTCACCAATCTCGTCATCAAAACGTAGCGACTGCCCGCCGTGCGTAAGCTCGACCTCGTCAGCGTCGTCTTCGAGATCAAACACATTGCCGCTCCTCTTGCGCTGCTGCTCCCGCTCAAAGCGCGCCATCATTTTGTCATCCAGACTCATTGTCGGGTCATCTTCTCCTATCCGCCTGTCGAGAATGCCTCCGACCTTATTCTTGCGATGCATCTCCGGCAACAGCGACTTCCTGCGGGCCTCCTCGCCCTGGCTCTTAGTGACGCCAGGCCTGCCGAGAACCTTTTTGGGCGCATTCTCCGCCTGCGCAGAGACATACTCATGCTTATGTGGGCGCGCAAGGTGCTTGAACTCGAATGGATTGAAAGATTCGCGGATCGATGCGAGTGCAGAGGCTCTTCGCTGGTGGTGTTCGGCGTTTTTGGACTGCGACTTCTTCTGTTTCTTCGACTTTTGCGGACCAGTGATGCCCTGTTCGCGCAGCGAGCTTTTCAGCCGCTTCAATTGGGAAGGCGGCATTTTCCCGGTGTTAATGTCTCGAGACTGGCAAATCCCCGTTCAGGTGGTGGCTGTGGGCGCTGCAAAAGAGGCAGAGGTCGCAGGCGACACGAGATGGGCGGTAGCATGAAATTATTTCAGCGGGCCAAAAGTTCGACATGGGTCCTCGCCTTAGCGCGACTTGTCTCCCCCACACCCACGTCCGCCCGCCGCACCACTCCCGACATCATCGCTCGCGCGCGTGGAACTACACCGGAACACTGCGCCGTTATGTCTCCAACCCTCCACCCTATACACCCCAAATCATGAAAAAACCTCCATAGCAATGGCACCCAACATACCCGACCACTGGCTCTGGCTCGGCCTAGGTACACCCTCCTCGTCCCTCCACGCACTCTCCCAAATTAACCCAATGCCCCAGGCGTCTTCACCTTCATAGCTGTCCAACAAGTCTCTCACGGCTTGCAAAACATGCGCACCCTAACCGCGATCCACAACCCCCAGAATGTGCCTTCGCAACGCCGCACCATACCCTCGAGCCCGCGCTCACCCACACACCAGGAAGACGCAATCAAGACGTCTTCGTTGTTGACCCTCGCCACAAGCCACAACAATGATATTCGTGCTTCGGCCACCAAGATCCTCTGCACGCGTTTCTATGCGTCTAAGACAGCAAAGGACCTGCTGATCAAGGACTTGTATAGTAAGGACCAGGAGGTGGTGCATCGTGCACAGTTGGCACTCAACTTGCTGTGCGACATGGGCGTGTGGAGGGACTCGTCACTTGCACCGCGCATACCGAGGGGCGGGTGGCGCTTGATGGAGAGTCGGGCGCAGGTTGGTGGGGTAGGCAGCTCTGAGCGGGATGTTCGCCGGAGGAGGAGGGAGGCGGTGGTGATTAGTGATGGCGAAGGCACCATTGCGAGTCGAGGCGTCTTCGCGAGGGATCATGAGGGCGAGGACGATCAGGATGATGTTGACTCGCCGGGGCTGCATTTGAACTTTATACCGGCTTTCTGAACGGGACTCATGTCCCTTTGTTGCAAAAGAGGGAAGACAAGCAATGGCAGACTATGATACCTTAGATATTCAAGCAACATGTGCATTTTACCATCATCATCATTCCATACTGCATCTTCAACAGCCACATCTACCGTGCATCTTCACTCCGTCCAAACCCCCTAAATCCAACATCCCTCCTGAAAAACTTGCCAATATTCTTCAGGTTGCTCTCCAGGTTCGCCCCGCCATCAGTCCCACCACTACCACTCTGCTGCTGCCCAGGCGCAGGGCTGCCAAACCGATCCACCCCGTCTCTCGCAGCATTGACAAGCATATTCCCGAGCCCTGCTGCATCGAACCGACCTCCACTGAGACTCGGTGTACCCATGACGCTTCCCGCTCCACTGCCAACACCCGTGTTGTTCTGAACCAGCAAGGGTGTAAGAAAGGGCGAGTTCTGCACTAGATTTGCATGGTTAGGTGATGCACGGAACGCAGCAAAGAGATCCAAGAGTTGGGTTTGCTCGGCTTTGCGGATCCCCTTGAGCTCCAGTACTTTGCGGAAATTGGTGTCGGATTTGTCGGCAATGTGGATGAGGTATGCTTGTACCAGGGCTTCGGGTGGTGAGGGGCGGACTTGCAGCGTCTTGAGCAGAGGGTCAATCTTTGCTGTTGATTGGTTGACACGTTTGATAAAGCTGGACTCATGTGTTAGGGGTCTGTTGTAGTGCCAAGTAATAAGACTGTTGAAGAACATACCTTGCTGGTGGCGCCGTACCTGGCTCATCGTTGAGCGTGGGAATCTCTGTGAGCCCCTGCTTCAAGACGTATGAATCCAGCAGCATCTGCTCTGCCCCTACTTCAGAAATTGGCTTGCATTGCACAATGTTGGCAATGTATGCAGATGCCATTAAGTCCACCAGGTTGTCACTGAACGCTCGCGCATACTGTTGCTTGTGAAGGTATTTGAGAATCTCACCAGATCTCTCCTTGACATTGCGGAGCAGCTCGGCAACATATGTGCTCTGGTCGCCAACGCTCTCAAGTTTTGCCCAGGGCGTATTGCGCATTTCACGCCAGCTGGGCTCACATGCAATCTCAACCTTTCGGACCAGCATGCGTACCGTCGCGCTGGCAATGCCCATGAAAGCATCAGCTTGGCTCTGTAGATCGACCTTTTCTCGAAACTCCTCATCTATCCGGCCTTTTATCTTCTCTTCTAGTTGGTTACAAGTGGCGTAGCAGTAGTCTGCAGTGTTGAGGATAAGAACAGCATCTTCAATAGACGGTCCCTGGGCACCCGACTTCTCACTGAGGAAGTAGTAGAGTACCTGTTGCCCATACTGGTCCAGGTATTTGGCAAAAGTGACAGACAGCTCTTGAAGCCTTGTTCCAGTCGAGAGTTTGGCACACTGTGCCAGAGTCATGCGGTAGAAATTGAACAACTCGGTCGATGACGGTATAACTGCTTGAGGCGAGAACTCCTCCTCTGAATTTCGCAAAGGCTGTTGCCGATACTTGGGTATCAAGGCTGCTAATTGTCTAAATTGTTAGAAAGATGTTTTTCAACAATTCATACGGCACATACTTGTCTTGAGACTCTACCCAGAGGCTCATGTAAGGCTCAAAAGCCTCAGAGATGGCTTGGCTGAAGCCATGTGGTCGTTCTTCCTTGGAAGCCATGGTGTCCACGGAAGAGCGAGACTGTGCAATATCAGTATACATGACTCGAATTTGTACCCGCCAGACAAACCTCGTTGGAGAACCGCCGTTCCAGGCCTTGTTCGAAATCAAGTGTTTCCTGTAGACATGAAAGAAGGAGTGTGACGTCCAGACTTTGACTGTCACCTCTTCGCACAGATTTTTGCAGTATAGACTTGAAATCTTCACGGGTCCCTTCACAAAACGAATTGGCCAGCATCTCGTTTACGCGCCAATAGGCTGGGAAGATTGAGGCATGCTCAACATCATAAGTCTTCATCATTCGGTTGAACCAACTGTATCGCCGTCCAATATTGTCCAAGGAGCCAGCTTCATCATTGCCACGGAAGACCTGCCGGTACTCGCGAAGCTGCGTATTGCAGTACCAATTTATAAGCCGTGTCCGCGCATGCTCGCCAAGCGCATCGATGACGAGGCAAGCTTCTGCTAGCATGGCCTTTCGCTGGGCCGTTTCCCCTTTGGCGAATGTAACCTCAAAGTCTTCGCAGACCTGCTCCAGCAACTCGCCCTGCACATCCGCCACATTGCGACTGAGGGTAGCAATCTGGTCTATTGAACGATAGCTCTTGAAGTGGGCCACGAGTTGTAGAACCGCCTGCAGCAGCTGGGCGCACTCTCTATACTGCCGCGACTTGCTCAGACTGCGCAGTTGTTCGTATGCCGTCGTCAACATCTGCAGCCGCTTCAAGGCCGTCATGGAGAGGGTCAAGTTCTTCTTTGTGCTATCCAAGCGCTTTATGTCCGCAGTCATCTCGGTGATGGTCTGCTCCGTCTGCATGGCCCGCTCCCTGACGCTCTCGATCCTCTTGAAGAGGTCGGCCAGCTCAGCCTTTGCCGACTGTATGCGCTGCACGCTGTCTGCATCTGAGCTGGACTGTGACGCGATGACGGCTGCGATATCCTCGTCGAGATCATCTTGGTAGCTGCGAAGGGCCTCGGACGTGGCCGAGACGGAGGCGAGCGTGGCGGGGTGGGAGAAGATGGCGTTGAGATGGTCGATGGGATCGTATTCAGCTGCATTGAGCGTCAGCGCCGAATCCATGATTCCGGACACTACAGGCTGGCGTGCGTACTAGATTCCAGAGAAGGAGAAAGGCCAGGCATATGGTTCGGTCGGAGTCCGCATCAATGCCCCCTCGCGATATGCTGTTGCACACGTTGCGCCAGGGAGTGTACGTGCGGTGGAAAGAGGGTAAGACAAAAACCAGCTTCTGTTATTTCTTTTTTTTTAACTATGCCTTTGCTTATCGTTCTTCGCTACGCATTGAACGAGATGCGTGCATTGTAGCAGTCGAAATGTTATTGGGCGATTGCGGAAGGTGGTGTAGCTGCACAAGCCACTACGTACATCCGTGCTTCCACGCACCCTCAATTCAGGGTCTCAAGCCTCACCTTAGTCGCGAGCCCCTCGACAATTCATCCTTTTCGCCAGCGAAACAACTATCCAATGCCACACATTGTGCGCGAATCCGTAGGTTTTTGAACATGAAAAGGCAACCAAATTGGATTCAAAAATAAACAAAGATGTCCCCTGATGTACAGTCGTATTCCGGGTCAGGGCTATAGAGGTCCATAGAAGTGGAGACGACAGGGTCCAATTGGAAGATGGACTCAGACACAACAGACCTTCCAACAAATTACATGCCCGAAAAATAGTGTGCAAGATCCGCTTGAAAGCTGGGCTGCTCTCGTGGTTCCTTGCCCACCGCTGCAGCTCTTCCGTCGTCTCGGACTGCTTTTGTGATTGAATGTATCGCACGTTTAGAAAGCATGATTTCGACTAAAATTGTTTGGAATTTGCGTTGAAGGAATAGATCAATGAGAGAAGGATAGAGATGTGTTTAGGGACTCGAAATGCGTAGATCCCTGCTGTAAGCTCAACTTTGGTGGCTGGGCCTGAATGATGACGATAATTAATCAGACCGTACAGGCGCCTATCTATGTCTAACGATCGTGAGAGCTCTGGGTATAGATGATGCGAGAAAAGGTATGCTCTACTATAACAGAGTTGATGCTTTGAGATATCTAAGAGCGCTTTTATAGAACGTATACTATAGATAGATAGAATATATAATTTCTTAGTAACTATACGTTCTATAAAAGCGCTCTTAGATATCTTGGCCCCTAACTACTACTGCATATCGGTGTTGACTCTGGTGTAACACTACCCACATATCAAAGCCTCATCAATCTCATTCTTGGGTGGATTTCGAATCATTGCAGACATGAATTCTGTTCCTGTAAGTCCATAGTCTGCAAGAGTGAACTTGACCGCATCGATAGTCTCGAACCTATAGTTCTTGCAAAGCCGCTGTCCTTGTGCAGATGCTTGCAAGAACACAGGAAGCCGCAGCTCTTCCGATTTTGCGATTCTCCATTGCAAAAGAAGGCTACCGGCACCTCGTCGTCTGTGTTTGCTGGAAGTGACGAGAAGAGCTAGGACTGTTGCGGTTAGGATATGAGCATTTTAACGATGTAAGGGTGGCAGCTCAACTCACGTATATGGGGGTGCTTCCCTAGCTCTCCGTTTCGACTGCCAAAATATTGGTGTGCAGCTTCTCGCAGACGGCCATACTGGTCCACTTGCTTTAACGCTTCGTCTATCGGCTGCTTCAGAGCCTCAAGGTCAGGCCGGCCATACTCGTAGATTTCCCACTTTGCGTAGGCGATGATTTCACCATCGGCCTCCCTGTCAATAACTTTCAAGTGATGCACGTTTGATTTATTGGCTATATCGTTCTTGATGGAAGATATTTGGTCCCCCTGGTAGCCTGGGAATGGGGGAGGACGACCAATGAGTAGCGATCCCAACGTTTCGGTACAAAGGACTACACAGGACGGGACATCTGCATGTTGTACTGGATGGACTGATAGAGAAAATATGTTACAAACTGGGTTGCTTACAAACGAGAGCAAGACGGCGCAAGTTGGCAATCACATTTTCAAAGGGTAGGACGGTGAGTACACATGTGCCGAAAACCGTGGACTTGAGGGGCGAGGCGGCCATCGTATTCTGTGCTCGCGTTGCCGCAGTCTTCTCTGTCTAGGAATACTACATCAAATTATGCATTGAAAGAAAAGACTTTACTTGACAAATGTCATCTGTAGATCTCACACAGTATCATCTTCGCATTTGTTCATCGTAGCAGTACGTGCTAAGATCTAGAGGAGAGACTTGAAAGGAGGACGGTTTACGTACTACCTTAGCGGTGCGTACATGGTCTAACCACCCACCTGTACCAATCACCCACCCGCCTACGTCCATGTTTTCACAGCCGCCTCAACGGCTTCAGCCGGAAGAGCAAAATTGAGTTGGGCGGCCTATACGAATTAGTACTTGGGCTTTTACGTGTCATAATAGACTATTCTGTCGTGTGCCGCGCAAACACCGTGCCCTCTGCATGCAATTTGTGCTGATGCGTGCACATGCAGACATTCCCATGTACAGCATATTGTTGGGGCTGTGTGATGTTCTATAACCATCCAATGGAAGGACTGTGGCGAATAGGGCGTACGACCAATAAGTTGCTATTGAATATTCAGTAGGCAAGACTGTGCAGACTATGTTAGAGAAGAGCGACTTAATCACCGCTTTTATGGCTAAGACCAGCGTTTCTAACAATGCCAAAATCCACATTTTGGAGTACCATTAGCTAAATAAGACTCCCATAGCGAGTACGACGTGACCATGATCCCACCCGAGGCTGACCACCAAACGCCCGAATGAGCCTCGACCTGCATACCATTCCAGATGTAGTAACACAACGCCAATTTCCGCCCCCTCCGCTGCGCCAAGCTTCCTTCACTACTTGAGTGCCTGGACAACTGCCGTGCTTCCATTTCAGCATCGTTTATATATGCCATCCCCAAAAGTTTCAACGATACCATGCGTCACTTTCTGCAACAATGTCTAAACCAATGAGCATCCTGTCTTTTCTTCTCTTCAGTATCCCTACCGGTTTAGCAATAAATGAGAAATCAAGACCAATTGAAATAACCAAAGATGTTGTCATCATTGGAGGAGGTGCATCAGGCACCTACGCCGCAGTCCGTCTCCGCGAAGACCTCGGGAAAAGCGTCATCGTCATTGAGCCCAGACCTAATCTAGGCGGCCATACAAGTACATATCTCATCCCAGAAACAAACACCACTGTCGATTACGGCGTGCAGTCGTATCTTCCCTATGGTCCTGCATCTTCGTTCTTCGCCCGCTTCAACATTACGACCGAAGTCTTTTCTCCAGAGCGACTGAATTCACTGAACGTCGACGTCGAAACAGGAAAAACGCTCCTGGATTACCGTGCGCCAAGTTTGAATGCTACAAATGAAGCATTAAGCCGCTGGCTCACCATTACCCAGAAATACCAACAGTACCTGGAGCCAGGATATTGGAGTTTCCCACGCCCAGGCGATATCCCCGATGATTTCCTAATCCCCTTTGAGCAGTTTGCAAAGAGGGAGGGAATTGAAGCGGCAGTGCCGCGCATAACTGCGATTTCAGGTGTGGGTTACGGGGGTGTGAGGGATCTCTTAACATTGACTGTGTTCCAAGCATTCGGGGCATCACTTACACAAGGTAAGTCAAGACAACTACTGTCACCAGACATTCAAGAACTCGCACTAACTCTGGAACTCATGATTAGATTTCCTGCAATCCAAGCTCTTCCGCCCAACAAACAGCAACAACGCCCTCCTCTACACCCGCGCCCTCTCCCTCCTAAAGTCCGACATCCTCCTCTCCAGCACCGTACAATCCACCAAACGCACAAAAAACAGTATCCAGCTCACCGTCACCCACGCAAACGGTACTTCCTACCTGATAACTACCAAGAAGATCCTCTTTACCGCACCCCCAACCCTCACCAACTTACTCCCCTTCAACCCCGACAAGCGCCAAAAAACCCTCTTCACCCCCTGGACCCCCAGCGCAGAATTCGTAGCTATAATCCACGCACCCTGCCTCCCTGCCAAAACCTCGATCTCCTTCCTGCCCCACGCCGTAGTACCAACCAGCTACCTGTCACTAAAAGACTACCCTTACACTCTCCGCCTCGACGCTACTGGCCCTGTGGGTACAAATCTCTTCCGCGTCGTCTTCGGCGCAAACTACACGCTTTCTACGCCTGAATTCCAGCAGCTCGTGCGGGACCGCGTGCAGGACGTCATCCGCGCTGGCTCGGTAAACACCACAGCAACCGCGAACTGTGAAATAACGTTCCGAGCGAGTTCAGATCACTCGCGCCCGTGGTGGCCGCAGGATGCAGCCAAGATACAAAGTGGATTTGTGAGCAAAGTGAATAGCTTGCAGGGGTATAAGGGAATGTGGTTTGCGGGGTATGCGTGGGGAGCGCCGTATAGCTCGACTGTTTGGGCGGTTGTTGATACGGTTTTGGAGAGGATGGTTGGGGTGTAAGCGGGGGAGGGAGGGAAGAAGAAAGAAAGGAAGGAGTAGATATGTAATCGAAATGTAAATATTGGTATTTGAAGATGAATCACATGAGCTTCGCGCATTGCGTTGACGTGCCATTACTTTGGGAATTGTCGTTTGAAAGGTGGCTCACTCATATTGTGTAGTAGACAAATCAAGAACGAAGGGCATGTTAGTAATGGACGTGCAAGAGAAAAGCCTCAGTAGCGCCTCAGAAGTCTTTCTTGCGCCGCTACTGAGTTCGTCATTATCTTCTCAATGTATGAAATGTAGTTGTGGCGGTGGCTATGTTTAGCGATGCCAGTAAGCATGTCTGTGCCAAGCGTCTTCGACTGTCAGGTGGGTTTGGCCTCTTCAGCCTTCTGCGCATATCATCAACATTTTCCGTCTATTGTATTAGAAGATAAACTCTCCATTCAATCGACCTTTGAAAGCCACGCAGTAAGATGTTAACCCAGTCGACTTTGCTCAACCATAGATTCTTATCAGAGAGTGCCCTGACCTCCGCCGAATCACAGCCTGATGACTTGGACATGATAAGATTTCTGGCAGTTGTGGAAGCACTCAACATCGAAATACTGCCCATCACATGGCAAGCTGCACGACAACCGATTGGTTGGGGCGCAACAAGCCAGGTCACTGAGGCTCAGGCTACTGTCCAAACTAGCTTTGCGTTCAAACGTGCCTCTGAGAAGCAGAAAGAGTTCGGTTTGCCGAAAGTTCTGAAAGCAATGTTAAACGAAATTGTCGTTCTGTCACATCCCTCTGTTCGGATGCACCCGGGTGTTGTTGAACTTCAAGGCATATGCTGGGATGTCCAATCTGTACATGATGTTTGGCCGGTCATAGTGTTTCAAAAGTCGCATTTTGGCAATCTCTATGATTTCGCCGCTATGCCAGCCGGGAGAGCGCTCTCGATAGCTCAGCGCCTGAATCTTTGTATTGATATAGGCTCTGCCGTTATCAGTATGCATGCGAACAGTAAGTGACGAAAGCAACATTCCTCCATTTAACTTACTGAGATCTTGATATATATTGTACACGGAGATTTGAAACCTGAAAATGTTCTTATATTTCAAGACGAGAAAGATGGTTACTGTGCAAAGGTCTCAGATTTCGGTTATTCCACCAGGTTTTTGAACCCCGATGATGTCTGCTCAATGCCCAGATCACAGCCCTGGGACGCACCTGAACATCACTTCAACATGTTCACTATTACAAATGCGCGAAAGATGGACATATTCTCGCTTGGTCTGCTTTGCTGCTGGATCCTTTTCGAAAAGTATCTTGCTCGGGTGGCCCCACTACCAGCAAGCCTAGAATGGGCCGAAGATGTGCTTGCTTCAAAAGAAAGCTTAGATTGCAGCAAGGAGTCCATAAGCGAGTTGAAACGACTCAAAATGATCCTAAATTTCGCTGAACAGCTCTTGGCTACAGATGATGATCTGGAGGCTGAACCTAAGGAAGCAATGCTGAGATTTCTCCGGGCAGGTCTAATATATGAGAAAGATTTGCGGAGCCACAACCTTCATGCATCTTTTCACTATTTTGTCCCTAGGTAAGATACCCCACAAAATAATTGGGTCACTATGCTGAGAAAGATACAGTGAGCTTTCCTCCCCCGCTAAGATAAACGACCCTACCTCATTCATCTCTTCCGCAAGCCTTGACGTAAGCCCTGTTATTACCACATCACTTCCAGCACTAATCGATAGTACAGATAACGCAAATCCTAGGAACCCTGTATGCTTCTGATTATCGTGTGCGAAAGTATCTCCGACGTACTTTGGAGGACCTGATCAATGATCGGACTCGTGACGAGATGGATTCAGAGCAGCAAAACCTCGCCTTCCAGCTTGCCATTTGCACCAAGATTGGATTTGGGGCTCCCAAAAATGACGCTGAGGCACTTCGGCTTCTTTCTCAGTGTCAAAAAACGTCAGAAGACCTTGAAAGAGCTCTGAAGAAACTCAATGTCGTAGACGGTCCTCGAACAGCCGACAACCTGACAACGTGGCATATACTACGCAATGCCTATCATGTCAAGCTCATCAATCTAGCTGAACAATACACACAAGTGAATGAGATTCGTGTGGCAGTGGAGGAGTTCAGCAAAGAACTATCTGATATTGAAAACACTTTAGGGAGAAACAATGGTTTGTGGGCTTTCCACGCGCACACGATGGCTTTGTTTCACGATAAGCTAGGCCATTGGAATAGCAAGAGACAGATCTTGCAACAGATACTCGAGATCGATGAGACCGATGAGATGGATGTTCCTCTTATCATAAACCTTGCGCAAACGTATAGGCAGCTAGGTCGTTATGCTGTAGCAGAAACCCTGCAAGATGAGGCAATAGCGGAACTGTTAGAGCAAGAGAAGGAAGACGGCTTGGATCTGTACGACTGCATGGCTGACTTGGCGATGACTTACAAGGAACAAGGACGATTCGAAGAGGCCGTGGACTTACTGTCTAGAGCCATACCTGGATTTAAGAGGCTACTGGGGTCAGAAAACCCGAGTACTCTGTCGAAAGTGTCCAACCTGGGAACCATTTATCAAGCCCAATACCGGTGGGAAGAAGCAGCCGCTCTTTTCATCGAAGTCAAAGATACCTGCCACTCTATCCTCGGAGAACGCCATCCTTTTTCGCTCACGAGTACTAATAACCTCGCCAATGTATACAGTGCGCAGGGCCGTTGGGAGGAAGCTGAGATTATGCTTGACAAAACCCTCAGCATCGCAGCAGACGCTCTGGGACCACAAAATCCCATCACAATCAGAACTCAACGTGCCCTCGCCAATTTGTATTCAAAGAAGGGTCAGTTTACACGTGCTGCAAAGGCGTTCGAAAACACGCTAAGCGGTTCAGAAGAGGAGTTTGGTGATGATTACCCAGAGACCATTGAGGCTCGCAAATATCTAGGAGATATGTATCACCAATTGGGCTTATACGAAAAGGCAGAGACACTACATTCCAATGCCTTGAAAACGCTTGAGTTAGTAAGAGGGATAGATCATCCCTCTACGATAAGTGCAGCCAACTCTCTGGCTTTGACCTATAAAGAACAAGGTAGATTGAGAGATGCCGAGCAGATTCAGCAAAAGACCATTCAACGGTGCGATAGTACTTTTGGCCCTCTGCACTACATGACTCTACATGTCCAGCTCGACCTCGCAGCGATTTTCATGGACCAGGAACGTTTCGAAGAGGCCGAAAAATTGATTGAACGTATCGTACTGCACGAAGCGCAACTGCACGACCGAGATCAAAGTCTTCGAGTAGATGCACTCGCTAAACTTGTTACTATTTATCGATGCCAACATAAATTTGAAGAAGCTGAAAAGCTGGGAATTGAGGTCATCAAAACCAGAGCGGCTTTCCAAGGTGACGAGCATCCGTTGGTCCTTGAAAGTAAGAACAACCTTGGCAGCGTCCTTATGGAGATGGGAAAGTTGAGCAATGCCACCAACCTCTTCACTAATGTGATAAATGCAAAGGAAGCGCAAGGTATCCGAGATCCAGTATATTTGACGAGCAAATATTGTCTCGTCGCCACATATGCAGCAGCAGAAAAGTGGGTTGATGCTGTGGAATTAGGAATTGAGGTTCTCGAAATGGCAGAAAGAGCATTAGGAACAGGCCATCCGGCATGGATCAGAGCCGCAGACCATGTCCTCTTTGCGTATGGTAATCTGAAAGACGTATCAGGCTTTGAAAAACTTAAAGGACAAGTTGTCGAAGCAAAGAAGGCAACATGGAAGGAGATCAGCCTTGACCAGATTCATGTGTTCGACACCATCTCATCGGTCCTAGCTGAGCAAGAGAGATGGTCAGATGCGCAAGAGATTGAAGAGCAAAAACTGGACATGTTGCGCGAGTTGCAAGGCGAAGACCACTCCAATACCATAGCATGCATTACTCTGCTGGCATGGATCTGCGAAGAGAATGGCCAATGGACGAAGGCGGAAAAACTCAAGCTTGAAGTCATCGACAAGAACAGATCTATACTAGGACCTGATCATGAAGACACTGTGCAATATATGGAAGATACAGTAACTTTCTATACGAGACTTGGAGACCTCGAGAAGGCTGAAAAACTTACTCTTGAAGTCATGGAGATCCGACAGCGAGCTTTGGGAAATATTCATCCTGAAACTATACGCACAATGGATTTTCTAGCAAATGTTATGACCGCCCGTGGCAAGCATACCGAGGCACAGGGTATGAAAGAGGCGTGTCACTTGTTGAAACTAGAAAGTCCCTCATAGAATATATGTTTCTTCTTTTGTTCACCGTCTCAGTCTGAAATTTGATGAAATCACTCATTGGCTATAACATCCACTGCGAGACTGGGCAATATTGAAGGAATCAGGGAGTACTTTCATCTATCCGATGGAGTAAATGAGGTTAACGTACTTCAAGAAATTAAATCTCATATTCGGACAACCTCTCCAACGGCTTGACGACCTTGTCGAGAAACAAGCCAAAGATGCCATTGTCGGCCTCCCTCCCGCTTCCCGTCTGCCCTCTACAGCCCAGAGATCCATCAAGGCAAGCACGAACACAATCCCGATAGACCCCACCAACGGTTGTACTCAATCTAGGCACATATTTCTCGAGTAACGCTTGCCGGAACCCTTCGGGGCTCAGCGTTCGATACTCCCTTCGCTGCGCCAATTTCTGAAGTGGGATCCAGCAACCAACTTCCAGCAGCACTAGACCTAGACTGTAAATGTCATATTCTAGCGAAAACCTGCCTTCTTCCCGATAATCAGGGTGTTCATACTGACGGTAGCTTGACTCGTCCGCCGGCCCATCGGTCGCCCAGTTCGAGCCATCCGGCCGGCTCTTCTGAAAGCCGACTATGTATGGCTGCCGCCAGACACTACTATCGCGAAACATCTTTCTCGACTTACAGGCAAATACAACGTTTTTCGAATTGAATGTTTCATGCAAGCATCCAACTGTGTACAGCTCTTCAAAGAACGCCGCAAGCGAATGGGCGAGCAGGTATCTGCCTTGCAGCGGGGCCTGACATTCCGCTCCTCCATCGCGGTCCGAGCCTAACAGCAGCAGTTGCTGTAAAGTAACGGGAGGCTCGAATGCGTTTTCGGAGGTTGTTACAGGAAGTTGATAAAGAAATCCATATCCTGGCCGCCGTCCCATTTCTCCGATTTCTTCTACGAAACCAAGACATTTGAGTACCCGCAATTTGGCGGGTTTAGACAAGTTGAAACTCTCGGCTCGGAGCTCCATGATCAGAAGCCGCTGGTGCTCCGGTATGGTGTCTGACCTATTTGTATAATACATCCACTCGATGAGTACTGGTTGGTCCCCACGGAATCTGCCATACGTATGGCCATTCAATAACTCAACATGGTGCAGATCTTCTCGCTTTAGTAAGAGGTTTGCAGTGCCAGAATCTGGAGTTTTGAGCAGTTGCAATCGGGTTGCACGGATCCCGGCCATTAGACCGACATCAGTAAAGTCCTCGCGTCGATGTTCACGCATCAACATGTCGATATCATTCAACCGTCCAATGTCATCCTCTTGCATAGAAGAGAGCCAAAGCTCTTGTATCCTTTTAGTTTCCCTCTTTGGAAGAAACGTCCAAAGTTTCTGGACTATTTGTTGGACCCTTTCTGGTACAGATCCACCCAGGTCGACTCGTGTTTCACTTGCATTAACTTGCTGACCAATGTCCTTTTGATGGCCCAGCTCATTGTGAATCGTCTCAAACAGAGCTCTTAGTTCATCGCGAAAGGAACGGTAAGTTTCCTCTTGAGAGAAAATCGATGAGTTCGCATCTTTTTCGGAGGATAAGAACCGAGCAATCACATGCAACCTTTCCTTTTCAAATCGCATCGCCATATGGAGCCCCGCTTGATCCAGGTCGTGCTCTGCAGCGGTCAAGTATGCCTCCATCTCTGAACAGAGTGCGGAAGCAAGCGCTTGGAGGCTGATGATATCGAATTCGCTGCGGACGTCTTTGATGGAACATCTAGGTCCTGCCACTGGCTGTAGAGCTCGGAATGCAACTTGTAACATCTTCTTGGTTATCATGGACGAAGTAGCCCCCATCTCCTCGAGCCATCGTTGGACAGATTCTTTCAACCCGCCATCCGACGTAAAGAAATACGTGGTTGTATATCGCGGGCGGAACTCGCTTTCCCGTAAAGTACGAAAATGCCGTACTCCTTGATGACCCCGTTCCATGTAGCTAACCACTTCTGCAATGAGACAGCCGAATGCCCAGACATCGATAGAGCGGCCTACAGATTGATGGGCAAAGGTTGAAGCATCCATGGTCTCGGGGGCGAGGTAATCTCCAGTCCCCATCTTCCAGGGCGTCTGAGAGTTTTCAAGTTCTGGTTTGATTTCCCCAAGGCCAAAGTCAGCGAGAATGAAGGAGTCGTTGGTGATTAGGATATTCGAAGGCCGGAAGTCATGGTGGTACCCTAGACCGGTGAAATGTACCCCGTTACGAGCGACATCTAGACTTATATTGTGAAGTTGCTCCAGGGCTGAGGCAAGACCCCGAAGCGCGATCGGGAACATGAAGTCCCATTGGAAGTCCTTGAACCGGGACTCTAGATCTAGGAACTTGGCCAGGTCCATCGCGAAAGGCGGAAACAGAAAGTTGTGCTCTTGATTGTGCGTGTAGGAGCCTAACAAAGGAATGATGTTGGGATGTTTCAATTGATGGAGTAATCGAAGGGATCTCATCTCTTTCTGGAAACTCTGATCGTACTGTTCCTGTGTTTGTTTCCTTCGATGCATAATTCGTTTTCTAATCACGGATACAGTATCTCCCTATACTTCATTCTCAGTGCATGTGACATTACAGCAAAAATACGCACTCACCTTGCTGTGGAGTAACTCTTGGAGGTTTGTTGGAATTTGTACCCTCGTAACTTCTCCGAATCCACCCTGTGCAATTTTCTCTGCTTCATCAACGAATGGAAAGATGACATTGGCTTCATGGATGTAGCGATGATAATCGCACATATCCTTTTTGAAAACATATGGAAGAAACTGCCATTGGACCTCGCGAGCAAAAGAAAGCCCAAATCCAGGCACGATCTGCTGGGCTCTAGTCTCGGATATAGGAAGCTGTGTGTCTAGGCAATCGTGCTCGCGAAACTTGACAATACTATCCGGTCGTCTCATCCAAACAAGAATAGCAAAGACGACGATGCCTTCTTGGTGAACTTTGTTTGCAAGACCAATTCGTTCGTGGGGATCACAATCAATTTCTTGGATCGCGAGTTCAACCCTTTCGAGATTAAAGATGCTTCGTATCTTCTCTGCGCAGATAAAGTAGGTCCCAGAAAGTGATCTGGACCGGTTCCTTTCAATCTCCTGATACAATGTCTCAAGATACATCTTAAAAAGTGAGATTATATCTCCAAAAGTGGATACTAGCTGAGTTTCTCAATTTAGAGGACGGCGTCATCATATGCGACGCGATAGGAGTACAATAAGTGGCCTAGGATTGCGTTTGCAGACGATTTTCAATGCTTTATTCTCTGTCCTGAACAGAATCTTTCTCGTCCTGGCGATTTGAAGATCAGAAGAGCGCTAAGAGAAAGTGAGAACGTTCTACTGACCTCGTATAGCGCTCGTGGGGCCGTTATCTCGACGTAACCACCGGAAATCTTACTTGGTCAGCCATGCGATGTTGACATGGTGATATGGAGAGGATTACCTTGACCGAATACCGACCTGGAAACAGTCTTTGAAGCAGAAGGTCGAGTTTGTCCAACAAGACATACGTCTCTTCTAGTGTAGTGGTGACTGCCATTATGTTACGATACGCGTCCAAAGCGCCAAAGATAAAAGAAATAGTGGGTGCGAGACAAAAGACGCACTAAATGAAGAGGCTTTCTCACCGGAAATCCCAAGTAAATGCGACATTGCTCAAGCGAGTTGCGTGTCGGTCAGCCATTGGACAGCCGAACTGGTCGGGCGTCCTCTTCATGTGTCCTGCAACAGCCTCTTTTATGGTGGGCTGTGAGCCAATTGTTTTCAATGCAAGTCTGCCTTGCTTAACCCACCTTGCCACAGGCCCCGCGCTCTTAAGGTTCCTCAAGAAAAGGCAACGAAAATATGCTAGATAGAACGAGTAGAGCGTTTTCAGTCTACACAGCCTCCTATAGGGACTTGTACATATAAAATCATGCTCTCAGATCATCTCTATGACCAGTGTGTAACCTCAACTTCCGTGTTGTCAGACATCAAGGCGACATAACTTCCAGCCTAACTATGGGGTGCGACGTTGATTATCAGATCTGTAGTCGAGATATACAGAGGCACTTGTCAAGTTTATTCGTTGATAAAGAAGCTGACTGTACAGCTGAGGTATGGAACCTTGGTTTCAGCTCGCTGGAATCACGGCGTACGTTACATTGGCATTACTATGGGCACTCGGCACTCACGCATGACAAGGCAACAGCCAAGGCACAACAAAGCCAATTATCTCCCTCGTTCGTAACCTGCAGGATTTGGAAAACCAATGGAAAGTAAGTAGCTATGAATTGTAACGAAACTAAATTAATGTTGATAGTGCTTGGATGACTCTTCTACCATTACTATGATGTAAGAATAGCAATGCCTTGCCCTATAATGGATAGGACTGATTACCATGAAGAGTTATTCGTCGGAAGAATTCTTGGAGTAGAATGAAGATACTCCCTGAAATGTTCAACTATATCATTGCCTCGGTTGGCACGCCACCACAGTTCCTGAAAATTGTACTAGGCCTTGGTCAACGGACATCGTCCGGGTATGAATCCTTCACGACGTTTTATCGAAGCTTCATGACACCAGCGGGTCCTGAACCAAACGTGGTAGCAAATGGTATTGCCCCATCAAACACGCTCTAGGTAATGCGCTAATGTACAAGAAGGGTTTGACATTTCTTACAATATCCGGTATTTTGAGCCACATGGGCGGCAACTTAAGGACCCTTATTCATGCCGCCAGTCTGGAATCCATCACAAGTTTTATTTTCAAGGCGGTCGCTCCACCTGGATCATTATACAGCCTCCTCAACTGTTCAATGAAGACCTCCAGCAAACAGATTCCCAGGACAAGTCTCATCCCTTAGCCCTTCACGTTCGGCTGATCAAATCGGCGACGTATTACTTCAAGGAGTATCTCAGCTTTAAAGCTTCTCAACTTGGTTCAATGGCAAGTTTGAAGACCTTTGTACCGCAACCGCTTACCTGAATCTGACCAAAAATACTGTGTAGGACGCTAAACTCAGCATTTCCAAACCTTATGCTGAATTCGACACAGATTTTTCCACGAGCCAAGCTCTGCACCAGTTGAAGAAACAACTTCTTCTAGCTCTTGAAGTAGTAGATGGCGTCTCTCGCATTACTCAGAAGCTTTTGATTCACCTGTCCGACCCGAGGACATTTTCGAATGTCCTTAGTCAGATCAACATGAAGCATGACCTTGGCCAGATCAGCAGTGACATGGAGGGTCATAAAGCTACGATACGACACTTGCTGCAAGTAGTAGAAAGCATCGGAGCCTTGGTAAGGAATTCCGGCCACTCGATTCAAAGACCGGCTGTACTAACGCTACTATCAGAATCGCGACATTCTAGCTCTTAGAAATCAAGAGCTTCTAGTAAAAAACAGCCATGTTCTTTCGCAGCTTGCACAGACTAGTGCTAGTGAAAGCAAAACTATAACAGATATGACGAATAGGACTCAGCAGGATTCGCGAGTCATGCGGATTGCAACTGTGATAGCGATGGTGTATCTGCCCGCGAACCTCGTCCTAGTATGTAATCCTTTGAGATTTTCTATATTTTACTAATCACATGGTTCCGACAGTCTTTTTTCAGTACCTCTTTGGTCGAGCTTCGCACGACAACTCAAGCAGAGAGCACCAGTGCGAGGATTATGGTCTTTGACCAGGTATGGGTGGCAGTTGTCAGTAGCTTTCTACTCGTCATTTTCAATATTGCTGCACTTGTAGTATGGAACCGACTAGGTCCAAGGTAGATTGTCTAATGTATGTGACATATACGTAACCCGCTTGGTCATGTGTAAATTCCTAAGGTTAATCAACAGAAGAAGTTAAGGGGCAGTCTTGGTAAGAAATGATTACTATCTTTAGACATGGTCATAGGTTGGTGTTTAGTTGTGTGCGAAATGGTTGTCAAAAGGACTATAAGGACGAGGTACTATGTAGGTAGCTGACGCTAGCACCTGATTCGCGGAACCGGGTTCCCGTTTCTGGAAATAGGAAACATTTCAGCGTAATAAGAGATAGCAGAGCGTGCAAGAGAACTAATCCTTAATGTCCAATGGCCGTATGTAGTAGAACACGGTTTTGAAATTTAGTATATTGGCAGCCAAAAAGTGGATGTAGATATGAGTTCGATATCCAGGGTTCACGTGATACTATCGATATCACGTGCGTCACAGTTAGCTCCTAACTTTCGTAGTTGGTACTTAGGTGTATTGCTACTCTAACCATTTTGCTGCCGACGTTTTATATATATAACGAGACCTTGCTACAGTGATAATATTTCATACTAAGCATAGGTTTTTTTGGCGATTTTTGCTTGCTTAACCTCTATTTCCGGTTGTAGCAGTTGACCAGGGGTTCGGTGTTTTTTAACTCGCTATCGCTATCTTCTCGGAATAAGGTTTTCTGTTGGATGCACCCGCATATTGACTGGATGCAGCCAGTCCTTGTATATGCTCCAGTCCGATGTGAATGCTATACACTGGCGAAGAACAAGTACATCGGGAAGCATGCACGGCAGCGATGCAGACACGGTAGATATGTTATCTGTGGTAATGTGCAGGGCCCAGAAGGAATTTTCATACGTTGATTACTGAAGAGGGAAACGCACGACAGATGACATATGTGTGCTGCTGTGGGATTGGTGATTACTATGGTAGGGAGTGGCAAAGCGGGTAGGGTTTTCGGCTTGTGATTGCTCGCTGACGGTTGGGCTTGCCTAAGCGGGCACAAGAAACCGAGGTCTGTCACGATTCAGGCTCTCAAAGACCAACCGTATCCCGGCCGACGGCAATGCGCCCTCAGCGTTCCCATCGCCCCCGTTCCATCACCGTCATCCAACCCACTCGCGCTCTTGTTCGTCTATCCACGGGACTGCAAACGAGCGCGTGCAGTGACCGTCGACGCGGATCCGCTATTTGCGATTACACTAGGTGTACAGGCCCCGGCCCTCGGCAGGTTCCCCGCAAGAAGTCGCTCCAGCTTCCGTTGAATCGCCGCTACTCACCAGCCTCTCAACCGTCGCACGACCTCGCCATCTCGCTGTAATCCATTCTCATCTGCGCGTAAAGGGAGAAGACAGGGCACGTACGACACACAGGACACAATGTCTTCACCATCGCCGCCAAAGCCATGGGAGACGAGCGCCGGCGCGACAAGTGCCTCGGTTGGTCAGTTTCGCCAGTCGATCGGAGTAATAGGGACAACAGTGACTAACGATCGCACAGGTCTCACGGGATCAAACACCAGCACAGCATCCACAACCGCCACATCCCCGACTTCTTCAACCGCTCCCCCACTACCGTCGGTACCCGACTCCCTTAGCACCGTCGCGAACCGCAACGCGACCGCGTATTCCGGCATGAACAACCGATATACCTCACCTTACGGCACAGGCTACGGAGGCATGAGCAGCTACAACTCACCATACTCCACCATGGGCGGCGCGTACGGCTCCATGTACGGCGGCATGGGCGGTATGGGAGGCATGTACGGCGGCATGGGAGGAATGTATGGCGGCATGTATGGAGGCATGGGCGGCATGCCTGGTGACCCAAACAGCAGCCTCACACAGTCCTTCAGCCAGAGCACAGCAGCGACATTCCAACTCATCGAAAACATTGTCGGCGCCTTTGGTGGCTTCGCGCAAATGCTCCAAAGCACATACATGGCGACTCACTCGTCATTCTTTGGTATGTCCCTGACTTGGTCACGCTCGTCTGCCAGTTTCTAACATGTAACAGCCATGGTATCCGTTGCCGAGCAGTTCGGAAACCTGCGACAAACACTCGGTTCGGTTTTGGGCATATACACCGTCATGCGGTGGATAAGAACCGCCATCGCAAAACTTACCGGACGACCCTTGCCAGCCGACGCAACCGCCTTGACTCCCGCGAGCTTCGCAGCCTTCAACGGCCGCATGCCAGACGGCTCACCAGCACCCGCAAAGCCATCAAAGAAGCCTTTCATCGTGTTCATGCTCGCCGTATTCGGTCTCCCATACCTAATGGGCAAGCTCATCAAGGCCCTCGCCCGATCACAAGAAGCTGAGGAGCAACGAAAGATGCTGGAGAACCCGCACTCAGCACAACCGCTCGATCCCAACAAGCTCGAATTCTGCCGTGCACTGTACGACTTCACTCCCAATGCCAACATGCAGGGTATGGATCTTTCAGTTAAGAAGGGCGATATGGTTGCCGTTCTCAGCAAGAGTGACCCCATGGGCAACGCATCAGAGTGGTGGAAATGCCGGTCAAGAGACGGTCGCGTGGGCTATCTTCCCGGCATCTACCTAGAGACTATTCAGCGGAAGACACCCGCTCAGATCACCAGTGGAAGCCAAGTCGGAAGCCCCGCTGGAAGCAGGACCCAGACAATGACCAGCAGCAGTGCTACAAGTGGAACTGCTACCATGACCGAGTCAAGCATGGGAAACAAGGCTGGACCAAAGATTGACAGCAAGGCAGGAGATATGGGTGTTGAGAGTTTCCAGAAGGGCGCATTCTACTCGTAGGCCTAAATGGCTTGTTCTTGAGCAATCTGCTCGTTTCATTGCATATGGCGTTTTTCATATCATCACTTTCTGGCCTGCAGGCCTGTTGTACAAAGCTTGTTCGGGAAAAGGCTGCTGTTAAGGCGTATGGCGCTCAAAGATATCACGGACGGAATCAATGACAAATTTAATGTTCAGCAATTCTAGTATTGATAATAGCACAATATGACTATCACGTGAAGATGCAGCTGGTTCCATGATCTAAGGCTGCATCTAACATGGGTGTGCGGATAGGCAGATCCGCGCTCACGTCACTCGCACATTGAACCTCCAAGCTCCAAAGCAAACAGCGCAAACTCCCGCCCTTCCCTTTTCCTGTAGAGCTGCCTTTACCTGCCGATAATTCCGTCGCCCTTTTTTCGACTTCAACATTCCAGACTCCCTTCTACTGCGAGTTCTACGATACTAGGCTGCCACGTACAAAGGTCCACCGCTCTGCCCCTCCCCCACCGACCGTCCTTTGTTGCGCCCGCGTAGACCGACAGCACCACAACACCATACCTGAAGCTTCAGCAAAGGAAGCGTATTCTTTCGAACGATTCTGGGAGTATTCGACTTGAGTTACACGTGGCAATCCATCTGAGGAAGGAGAAGGCGCAACTCGGTTCAACATGTTCGCATCCAAACGGCTAGGCAAGGTACGTGTATACAACAAGATGTAGATATGAAATTACGCGCAGTAACAATTGTGTAAATAAAAAAAAGCTAACCAACCTTCCAGGAGCTATCTAAGGTACCGTAATCCTCCTGTCCCTTGCGTATTGCACAGACTCGCATCCCCTCGGTCAAGTCGACGCGCCCAACGCACGATACACAAAAACATAGTAGTTTCATGCATATATATGGAATGGTCGCTAAATCAGAGGGACAGATGCATGAGAAGCTTCCGCCAGGCATAACACTTGTTCAAGCTGACGACTTCCAAACCTGGCTCATGGACATCAAAGTCATGGACTCGAATCCCATCTACGAAGGCGAAACATACCGCTTGAAGTTCAGTTTTAGCCCGCAGTATCCTATCGAGGTATTTGATTCCTGCTTCGAGCTAGTCGAATTCGCCTAGCTAGTTGCTAAACTCCCCACTTCATAGGCCCCCGAAGTCGTATTCGTCCGCGATGAAACTCATCCGATACCCTGGCACCCGCATATCTACTCCAACGGCATCATCTGCCTCGACCTGCTAGACCGCTCTGGCTGGTCTCCCGTACACAACGTGGAGAGCGTATGTGTGAGCTTGCAGAGCATGCTCACGAGTAACACGAAGAAGGAAAGACCTCAGGGAGACGATAACTTCGTAAGGTACAACACCCAGAGGCCAAGGGACATCAGCTTTGTGTTCCACGACGAGAAAGTTTGAGACTGTGGCAATTCTGGTTTACATGGCGGGTTTTTTGAGAACAAGGGGCATTGGTGTATTATAGAGTTGGTGTATGGCGTTATTTTTTTTGCAGGATATGGAGGCCAGGAAGGGAAAGGACTGGGCGTTACATGATGACGGTTCCGAACATGGAAGCAAAGAAAGCTTATCATTTGATCAAACCTTCGATGAGGACATAGAAAATCGGTATGCTGAAAACTTTCCATCACAGTAAGAGTTTGATTACACACTATTCCTTGCTGGTATTATAGCTACCAGAATGAAATCAAAAATTTGATGGATCCGAAGCAATTTAGTCGACTAGTCATGTGTAAGGTTGTTAGCGGTATGTGTATGATTCTCAGTCCGCCTATCTGCTTGAGAACTTGGACATGATTTCTAGACCCAATACCAGAGTGCAACCATAGAGACAAAACGTGGTTTGTGGACACGATGTATCGCAATGTCTGGCCACACTTTTATATCCGTCTATATGCTACCAATGGCTCAGCTTTGGTGTGATTTTTCTGTTTCGTTAGGACGAAGGCCTCTGGGTCGAGGTTCGTGTCTTTCCCAAGTATCTTGAACAAAGAAACGCGATCCAGGCTGCCATTCTGCAACTGTCTCCTGAAGCAGAGTTGGTATTGGAGTCAGCGTTTCCCGCAGAAACAAAAGAAATATGCTCGCTTTGAGAATGGACGGATACCTGGGTCCACCAGCAGAACATGAGTGTCAGCTGCACAGCCTATGTTGTTACCTTCTACAAAGGTACTCGCGCTCTAGGATGTCGAATTTCTCTGCCCGCGAAGGGTACCGTTGTTCTTGGACACTCGGAATGATCATTCTGCAAAGTCTCGCTCAACTCTTAGCATCTGAGGAAAAAATAAAATAACTCTCTCCGAGACCAACCGAGGTTTGCCTCAAGGTTTTGTTGCCTCCAATTATTTTATTTTCCAAGGTATCGATAAGCGCCGGCGAACAAGTTAACCGAGTGCGCCTAGCGCCGCCCGCCGACACTACGAACGATCCCTGCGAGGCCAATTTTTCTCCGTTCGCTCGCCTTTAAGCAAGCGCAAAAAAGATTCCCAGCACTTTTTTCCCACCTTCTCTCCAACATCTTCCTGCTCTTCAATTTTACTTCAGGTTGTTCCTTCCACACACACCGCAATCATGAGCGAAGAAGTCTACGAGGGTGCCATCGGCATCGATCTTGGTGCGCAACACTCGCAATATTACCCCACAGTGGCATGTGCTAACCGATATCCCTAGGCACTACCTACTCTTGCGTTGCCAACTACGAGGGCACCAATGTCGAGATCAGTATGCGCCCGCTCAATTCATCCTCATCAAAGCAATCGTCTAACCATGCTTTCCCACAGTTGCCAACGAGCAGGGTAGCTTCACCACTCCCTCGTTCGTGTCCTTCACCTCAGAGGAGCGTCTTATCGGTGAGGCGGCCAAGAACCAGGCTGCTATGAACCCCGAGAACACTGTCTTCGATGTCAAGTGAGTTTTGTCTTTTTCGCAGACATGTTGCACATGCGACCAGTAGACTGACTTTGCCAGGCGTCTCATTGGTCGCCGATTCGAGGACGAGACCGTCACAAAGGACATCAAGTCATGGCCATTCAAGGTCATTGACCAGAACGGCAGCCCTATGGTCGAGGTCGAGTACCTCGGTGAGAAGAAGCAGTTCTCTCCTCAGGAGATCTCTGCCATGGTTCTCGTCAAGGTACGATCTGCGCCCACATACCCTGTTCAGCGGGGCAAATACATACTTTTGTGTGGCGAGGCGGAACTAACATACCCCACAGATGAAGGAGGTCGCTGAGACCAAGCTCGGAAAGAAGGTTGAGAAGGCCGTCATCACTGTGCCTGCTTACTTCAACGACAACCAGCGTCAGGCCACCAAGGATGCTGGTGCCATTGCTGGCCTCAACGTTCTCCGTATCATCAACGAGCCCACCGCCGCTGCTATCGCTTACGGTCTTGGTGCCGGTAAATCCGACAAGGAGAGGAACGTCCTCATCTACGATCTTGGTGGTGGTACTTTCGATGTGTCTCTTCTGCACATTCAGGGTGGTGTCTTCACTGTCAAGGCTACTGCCGGAGAGTAAGTCCTCTTTTTTGCTCCACTATACCAACACTTTAGCTAATTAAACACTACAGCACACATTTGGGTGGTCAAGACTTCGATACCAACCTCCTTGATCACTTCAAGAAGGAGTTCACCAAGAAGACCAAGAAGGGTACGTGGAGTGATGAAAAATTTCCTTTCCCCTCAGAAGTCGACTGTGGCAACCACGGTGGCAACGACACCATTTCGAATGGCTCTAAGCCTGCTGTACTTCGATACTCCTACTGACATTCTGTAGACATCAGCGGCGATGCCCGTGCTCTCCGTCGTCTCCGAACTGCTTGCGAGCGTGCCAAGCGTACTCTCTCCAACGCCACCCAGACCACCGTTGAGATCGATTCTCTTTTCGATGGCGAGGACTTCAACGCGAACATCACCCGTGCTCGTTTTGAGGACCTGAACCAGAAGGCCTTCGCTGGCACTCTGGACCCCGTTGCCCAGGTTCTCAAGGACGCCAACATCGGCAAGGACAAGGTCGACGAGATCGTCCTCGTTGGTGGTTCTACCCGTATCCCTAAGATTCAGAAGCTCCTCAGCGACTTCTTCAACGGCAAGAAGCTTGAGAAGAGCATCAACCCCGATGAGGCCGTTGCCTACGGTGCCGCCGTCCAGGCCGGTATCCTTTCTGGAAAGGCTACCTCCGCCGACACCGCTGATCTCCTCCTTCTCGATGTTGTTCCCCTCTCCCTTGGTGTCGCCATGGAGGGTAACATTTTCGCTCCCGTCGTCCCCCGTGGCCAGACTGTTCCTGTGAGTATTTATTCATTCCTGCTTAGAACATGACCTGACCTTTTTTTCAGACTATCAAGAAGAGGACTTTCACCACTGTTGCCGGTAAGATAATCCTCGCTGCCTGTTTCTGACCATGTACTGACTTTTTTAGACAACCAGCAGACCGTCCAGTTCCCTGTCTTCCAGGGTGAGCGTGTCAACTGCGAGGACAACACCTCGCTAGGCGAGTTTACCTTGGCACCAATTCCACCTATGCGGGCCGGAGAAGCGGTTCTTGAGGTTGTTTTCGAGGTTGATGTCAACGGTATCCTGAAGGTCACTGCCACCGAGAAGACCTCCGGCCGCAGCGCCAACATCACCATCTCCAACGCCGTTGGCAAGCTCTCGTCAACTGACATCGAGAACATGATCAACGACGCCCAGAAGTTCAAGTCCAGCGACGAGGCTTTCAGCAAGAAGTTCGAGTCCAGACAACAACTCGAGTCCTACATTTCCCGTGTCGAGGAGATGGTCTCTGACCCCACCACTTCCATCCGCCTCAAGCGTGGCCAGAAGGAGAAGATTGAGTCTGCTCTCTCTGATGCCATGGCTCAGCTCGAAGTTGAGGATGCCTCCGCTGAGGACCTGAAGAAGAAGGAGCTCGCGCTCAAGCGCACTGTCACCAAGGCTTTCTCTACCCGATAAGCGCATCATGTACGAGAGGCGCCACATGGGTTGGCGGGTAGGAAGTAAGGGCGCAGGTGCAGGATACCCAGACTGCAAGCTGTGAACGGAGTTTCATCTATTGCGGCTTTTAACGATAGACTTGGTGTGTTTGGTTCCTTCTTCTTTCATGGGTTCCCGTTTCCGGCATTCATGGAACGTGAAAAAAAGTCTTCTTTATGCTTTCACGACGATGCCTGACGAAACGATCGTAACGGATGTTCTGCAAAAGTATGCCTGGCGGTCAACGTCTCTTATGTAGTTCACGAGGTAGATGCACGGAGAGAGAGGAAAGGAAATTGAAATGAATTTATTAAATTTAACCTATGTCCCATCCTTAATTCTTGCTTTTTCATTGTTAAGATATTTATAAGTCTAAAGTCCGTCCTTATATCTAAAGATAATCCCTAAAATAAACATCAGTGAATGGCTTAGTTGCGAATAGGCTTGGTTATATATTGTACATCTAAGGATTGAGATGTCCAAGGTAGTGCCAGCATACAAGGCGGACTCTGACCAGTATACAATGGTAAAAGAAAGACAAAATCTCAAGGAATCTTCTTCAGCATTTCATTCGCCGCCACTCCTAGCTGCAGTATTAAAAAAATGAAAACGAAGTTCTTTCCTTGGCGGAACGAGTAAGAACTCTTAGCAGAGATTTTATCTTTGTTTGGTGGAGAGAGAGAGATGCATATGGCATTGAAGTTTCTTACAATAATGTCACATCTACTATAGTAACAATTGAAACTAACAAAAAAGAGGCATTTAGATTGAATCGATCAACCTACTATACGAAACGAGACATGAATTTCTTTCGGCCAACGCTGCATGTTCTACTGCCATGCATAGTGCTCATTGTTCACCCACAATGGTAGCTCTTTGCTAATTCCACCTTGCTCGTCATACCACAGCAAACTGGCAATGTGATCCTCCTCCCGCTCTTTGATAGCGTATTCCAATCCACTGTCCTTCAGCATACCTAATACCAGTGGCGTTGGGTCCCACAGCTTCACTACGTCGAGCTTCCATTCAGTAGCCTCAGCCTGTGCAGCTTGTAATACGGCCTTCAAAAGCTCAATCTGCGTCTCGTAGACATCCTTTTCTGGTCTCTTGGCAGCGTCCTTGGGAAGTCTTGTTGCAGTTTCATCACCCTCTACGACTAGTCGCTGTATGTACAAAACGTTGCTTGACTTCTCGGCACCGAGGGGACCATAATATCGGTGCAACCATGTCGCCCATACTTGCTTGCTTGGAGATCCTACTATGACTCCCTTTGCAGGTGGAGTTTTCCCGAAGAGATAGTCGGTCGCAAATTGTTCTTTTGCGATGTGCCAACCCATGTGATCTACATCCGGTACGATTGTGAAACGTGTTTTTTTGATCTCATCTGCAGGTACTGACATGTGAGAGCGTACTAGAACTTCATCTCTCTTGCAGATATCGTCAAGATCGTTCTCCATGATCGCCTTGGCCAGGGTTGGCCATGCAATGGGCTTCGGTGGTAGTTCGACTTGTGAGTTCGTGATGTTCGGAGTCCATCCCAGCTTCGCGTAGTATTCTTTCCCAATATCGGAGTAAAGTGTGGTTCCAATGCATGGAAACTTATCGGTTTGCCATCTATACAGTTCCTTAATCAACTCTTGCATCATGCGACCGGCGTAACCACGGCGGCGGTACGGTGGTGCGCAGAAGACGCTAGCGATTCCATGTACGATATTATCGCTGACTTCTCCTTGTGTGTTACTGGCCAAAGAGTGTTTCCTGAAAGTTTCGCACGAACACAAGATATGTCGTTTGTTTGGGACCGAATCTTTGTGGACGAGAACCCAAGTAGTCATACCTCCATCTCTAGCTAAAGGGACCGTTGTGAGAAAACGAGACTCCTTCAAGTAGAGGGGAGGGGTAAGGGAATCGGCCCATTCAGTGGAAGTGCTGTTCCAGATTGTGGCACATTCATCCTCAGTCGGATGTCGTAGGATGAGATCAGGACTTTTTGAATCGGGCAAATCCTCCTTTGGTAAGACATCCATGGCTATAGAAGTTAAGAAATCTCGTCAGGTGTCTGACTACGGAGCCGATAAACCGTAGGATTATCTCTCTTACCGAAGTCATCGGACGATGTTGCAGTTGCAACTGTACACGTGGGGGACAGGGCTTTATGTATGGATGGAACTTTATTTGCGCACCAATCTGCGGCTGGTTAAGTATAGACGAACTTGCATGGTTAGCATTAGCCCGAGGTAGTGTTCCAGAGAACTCACGTGACGCTATCGATACCACATACTTCGCTCTAAGCTCCAACCTTTCATAGTAGCCATATCGCTGTATTACTTTTACACATAAGAAAAGAAGTCTATTCATTTCACTAACGTGGTTCACAAGCGAATCGGTTGCCCAAGCGAATCGGTCGCGCCCCACCAGCGCGTCAACGTCAAGGCGATATCACGCGCTTTTATCACA